>NC_089848.1:132419743-132719743 GCF_035609145.1 Eleutherodactylus coqui | reverse complement strand
ACAGCCTCACCACCACCACCATGCGCAGACATATGATGGCCAAGCACCCCACAAGGTGGGACGAAGGCCGTTCACCGCCTCCGGTTTGCACCCCTGCCTCTCCCCCTGTGCCCCAACCTGCCACTGAGATGCAACCCCCCTCTCAGGACACAGGCACTACCGCCTCTTGGCCTGCACCCACACCCTCATCTCCGCTGTCCTCGGCCCCATCCAGCAGTGTAGTTCAGCGCACCATTCAGCCGTCGCTTGCGCAAGTGTTCGAGCGCAAGCGCAAGTACGCCGCCACGCACCCGCACGCTCAAACGTTAACCGTCCGCATAGCAAAATTCATCAGCCTTGAGATGCTGCCGTATAGGGTTGTGGAAACTGAGTCCTTCAAAAGTATCATGGAGGCGGCGGCCCCGCGCTACTCAGTTCCCAGTCGCCACTACTTTTCCTGATGTGCCGTCCCAGCCCTGCACAACCACGTCTCCCGCAACATTGTGCGCGCCCTCACCAACGCGGTTACTGCCACGGTCCACTTAACTACGGACACGTGGACAAGCACAGGCGGGCAGGGCCACTACATCTCCCTGACGGCACATTGGGTGAATTTAGTGGAGGCTGGGACAGAGTCAGAGCCTGGGACCGCTCACGTCCTACCCACCCCCAGAATTGCGGGCCCCAGCTCGGTGCTGGTATCTGCGGAGGTGTATGCTTCCTCCACTAAAGCACCCTCCTCCTCCTCCTCTGTCTCGCAATCAAGATGTGTTAGCAGCAGCATGTCGCCAGCAGTCGGTGTCGCGCGGTGTGGCAGCACAGCGGTGGGCAAGCGTCAGCAGGCCGTGCTGAAACTACTCAGCTTAGGCGATAAGAGGCACACGGCCCACGAACTGCTGCAGGGTCTGACAGAGCAGACCGACCGCTGGCTTGCGCCGCTGAGCCTCCAACCGGGCATGGTCGTGTGTGACAACGGGCGTAACCTGGTGGCGGCTCTGCAGCTCGGCAGCCTCACGCACGTGCCATGCCTGGCCCATGTCTTTAATTTGGTGGTTCAGCGGTTTCTGAAAAGCTACCCACGCTTGTCAGACCTGCTCGTAAAGGCGCGCCGGCTCTGCGCACATTTCCGCAAGTCCCACACGGATGCTGCCACCCTGCGCACCCTGCAACATCACTTTAAGCTGCCAGTGCACCGACTGCTGTGCGACGTGCCCACACGGTGGAACTCTACGCTCCACATGTTGGCCAGGCTCTATGAACAACGTAGAGCTATAGTCGAATACCAACTCCAACATGGGCGGCGCAGTGGGAGTCAGCCTCCTCAATTCCTTTCAGAAGAGTGGGCCTGGTTGGCAGACATCTGCCATGTCCTTGGTAATTTTGAGGAGTCTACCCAGGTGGTGAGCGGCGATGCTACAATCATTAGCGTCACCATTCCTCTGCTATGCATCTTGAGAAATTCCCTGCAAACCATAAAGGCAGCTGCTTTGCGCTCGGAAACGGGGGCGGGGGAAGACAGTATGCCGCTGGATAGTCAGGGCACCCTCCTGTCTATTTCTCAGCGCGTACAGGAGGAGGAGGAGGAGCATGAGGAGGATGAGGAGGAGGGGGAAGAGACAGCTTGGCCCGCTGCTGACGGTACACCGGCTGATTGCCTGTCATCCTTTCAGCGTGTATGGCCTGAGGAGGAGGAGGAGGAGGAGGAGGATCCTGAAAGTGATCTTCCTAGTGAAGACAGCCATGTGTTGCGTACAGGTACCCTGGCACACATGGCTGACTTCATGTTAGGATGCCTTTCTCGTGACCCTCGCGTTGCACGCATTCTGGCCACTACGGATTACTGGGTGTACACACTGCTCGATCCACGGTATAAGGAGAACCTGCCCACTCTGATTCCCGAAGAGGAAAGGGGTTCGAGAGTGTTGCTATACCACAGGACCCTTGCGGACAAGCTGATGGTAAAATTCCCAGCCGACAGCGCTAGTGGCAGAAGGCGCAGTACCGAGGGCAAGGTAGCAGGGGATGTGCGTAGATCGAGCAGCATGTACATCCCAGGCAGTGCAACAGTCTTTAAGGGCCTGGCCAGCTTTATGGCTCCCCACCAAGACTGTGTCACCGCTCCCCAGTCACGGCTGAGTCGGCGGGAGCACTGTAAAAGGATGGTGAGGGAGTACGTAGCGGATCGCACGACCATCCTTGGTGACGCCTCTGCCCCCTACAACTACTGGGTGTCGAAGCTGGACATGTGGCCTGAACTAGCGCTGTATGCCCTGGAGGTGCTTGCTTGTCCTGCGGCTAGCGTGTTGTCGGAGAGGGTGTTTAGTGCGGCTGGGGGAATCATCACAGATAAGCGTAGCCGCTTGTCAACCGACAGTGCCGACAGGCTAACACTCATCAAGATGAACAAAGGCTGGATTTCCCCCGACTTCTGTTCTCCACCAGCGGACAGCAGCGATACGTAAGCAATACGTAGGCTGCACCCGCGGATGGAAGCTACGTTCTCTCTCACCATCCAAAACGGGGACATTTCTGCTTCATCAATCTGTGTCTAATATTCCTCCTCCTCCTCCTCCTGCTCCTCCTCCTGAAACCTCACGTAATCACGCTGAACGGGCAATTTTTCTTAGGGCCACAAGGCTCACTCAAATAATTTTTCAGAACAATTTTTATAAGTTTCAATGCGCTTAAAAGCATTGGAACTTTAACTTGAACCAATTTTTCGTTACACTGGGCTGCCTCCAGGCCTAGTTACCACTTAAGCCACATTAACCAAAGCGATTAATGGGTTTCACCTGCCCTCTTGGCTGGCCATGGCCAATTTTTGGGATGTACATTAGTACTGTTGATACAGCAATTTTTGTGGGCCCTCGCCTACAGTGTAATCAAATTAATTTTTAGCCCACCTGCATTACAGCTGACGTTACCTCAGCTGTGTTGGGCAATGCAATGGGATATTTTTATGTACCGCCGGTGGGTTCCAGGGAGCCACCCATGCTGTAGGTGCACACTGAGTTTTTAATACATCTGTACACTTCTAAAGAACCCGTCTGACTGGGGCATGCAGTGTGGGCCGAAGCCCACCTGTATTACGCACGACATTACTACCTCAGCTGTGTTGGGCAATGCAATGGGATATTTCTATGTACCGCCGGTGGCTTCCTGGCACCCACCCAGGCAGTGGGTCCACAGGGAGTTTAACCTACATGTGTCCACTTGTAAAGAACCCCAGTCTGACTGGGGCATGCAGTGTGGGCCGAAACCCACCTGCATTAACCCTTTCCAGTCCACTGTGTGACCTGTGAAGACATTAGGGTTTAAGGCTGTACAGCTCCGTTGTTGGTAGACGTCCGTCGGGGTTCTCTTACTGTATATTGCCAGCCTCTCTGCTGTCGGAGCCTATCCTACGTGTCAGCTCATGCAGTACTGGCTTTAGCCAGCATATAGCGCCGTTGTATAACAGCAGAAAAAGAGTAAGCCCCCTAGGAAAACCATATACAAATTGGATTGGAAAGGGTTAAGCACAACATTACTACCTCAGCTGTGTTGGGCAATGCAATGGGATATTTCTATGTACCGCCGGTGGCTTCCTGGCACCCACCCATGCTGTAGGTGCACACTGAGTTTTTACTACATCTGTACACTTATAAAGAACCCCAGTCAGACTGGGGCATGCAGTGTGGGCCAAAGCCCACCTGCATTAAGCACGACATTACTACCTCAGCTGTGTTGGGCAATGCAATGGGATATTTCTGTGTACCGCCGGTGGGTTCCAGGGAGCCACCCATGCTGTGGGTCGACAGGGACTTCACAATAGGGAGTTGTACCTGCCTGTGTCTATGAATTAAAAAGCCCGGTCTGACTGGGGCATGCAGACACCTTGACAGAATGAATAGTGTGTGGCACATAGGTTCCCCATTGCTATGCCCACGTGTGCAGCTCCTGATGGCGGTGGCACAGGATTCTATTTCTCATTGCTTCTGTACAGCATTGTGGGCTATCGCTCCGCCACTTTTAAAGAGGGTCGCTGCCTAGCCGTGCCAACCTCTGCAGTGTGTGCCTGCGGTCCCTCGTCATGGCAGACGCAATTCTAAATAGACATGAGCGTGGTGTGGCATGAGGGCAGCTGAAGGCTGCCCAGGGACACTTTGGTGTGCGCTGTGGGGGGGGAGGGGGGGCGGTTGGGCAGCATGTAACCCAGGAGAAGTGTCAGTGGAGTGTCATGCAGGCAGTGATTGTGCTTTGTTGGAGGTAGTGTGGTGCTTAGCAAAGGTATGCCATGCTAATGAGGGCTTTTCAGAAGTAAAAGTTGTTGGGGGGGGGGGTGGCCCACTCTTGCCGCTATTGTGGCTTAATAGTGGGACCTGGGAACTTGAGATGCAGCCCAACATGTAGCCCCTCGCCTGCCCTATCCGTTTCTGTGTCGTTCCCATCACTTTGTTGAATTGCCCAGATTTTCACACATGAAAACCTTAGCGAGCATCGGCGAAATACAAAAATGCTCTGGTCGCCCATTGACTTCAATGGGGTTCGTTGTTCGAAACGAACCCTCGAGCATCCCGGGAAGTTCGTTCCGAATAACGAACACCCGAACATTTTGGTGTTCGCTCATCTTTAATAAATAGTATATAGATAGCAAATAGATAGATAGTATATAGATAGTAGATAGCTAGTATATAGATAGATATGGGATGGATAGATAGATAGTATATAGATATATATGGGATAGATAGATAGTATATAGATAGATATTAGATATATAGATAGATAGTGTATAGATAGATAGTGTATACATAGATGAATGAATAGATAGATAGATAGTATATAGATAGCAGATAGATAGTATATAGATAGATATGGGATAGATAGATAGATAGATAGACACGTGTTCAAAAAACGCAGCTTAAAATCGTGGCATTTTTACCGGAATTTCGAGCAGCGTTTTTGAACACAGGTTACAGCGTCTGACGGCGCTTTTCCATGCACCCCATCATTGTGAAGAGGTGTGTTAAAAACCACGACAACGCAAAAATAGAACAGACAGCTCTCGAAAATCACAGCGTTAGAAACACCGTGTTCGAGTGTAGGTTTAAGTAAGCTCATTAAAATCTCTGGGAGTGTTGTACCGCGGTTAGTACGGTGCTCAGGACACCACGCTAATAGCGGTAAAAAGCGGTGTGTGTCTGAGTGGCCTGTGGGGCTACAAACAAATTTTCATGTGCAGGAAATGCGTCATGTTTGGAAAGATTACGCCAAGGGGCAGCTCATGTATGCAGCACGATCTAGGTATGGGTACGGGGGAGTGTGGGGTGGAGGCCCAAGGGGGGGCCCCGAGCTGAACTTTTGCACCCGGGCCCCTGAGCCCTTAGGTACGCCCCTGGTAGTATGAGACTGACTCTGTAAATCTTATAGCTCTACTTTGCTTGTGTCAATTAAATAAAACCTTGTAATCAATCCAGTGAATTATAATGTCTTAAAAATAGGAAAGATAGGAATTTTAAGGTACATTCTTGCTGTTATTTGTGTAAATGTCAGTTCTGTGATTGGTTGGATGTGTGTATACTTGCTAAATGGTGTTTCAGCGTGATAATGTCCTGTAGGAGAAATGAGTGTTCCTATTATGGGAAAATAATTACCAACAATTAATGGTTGCATGTTGTTTATAGCAATTGAATGTATTTGTATGCAAGATGAGGAGAGTTGTAGAACTTCTGTAACTTTTTCTTTGTTTGTTTATCACATACAGCCACTTGCTTGCGGCACTCTGCTTTCTCTGTCTTGGTGTGATCGGTGGGCATCCTAATGTGTCCTGTATAAACTATCTCATGCTTCTGTGAGTCTCCTGTAGGCTTTCTGAGCTGGCATGGTCACCAGTTCTGTCTATATATGTGTATCTTGCTGCATTTGTCTGCTACCAGTTCCTTCTGGTCCTGAGTTTCACCCCTATAGGGATAGTCAGACCTGAGGTTCCAGCACAGGACTGCTCTTATGAGGGTGGTCATTCTGCTTATAAGGAGGGGTCTACCATTCTCCCTGCAGCCAAGGGTCAGTTCCGCTTTCCCTGTCTAAAGTCCATCTATCTGAGGAGTCGGCTACTATCCGCTCAGGGACTGTCCTCAGCTGGTCTGGTTGGTGCGGTGTATCCACAATTTCCTGAACTCCGTAAGAGCAGTAAACATTGTATGTGTGGAGGATCATATGGTTCTTAATATTTGTATGAGAGACACAAACTTGACCGCATGGATGGATGAGTTAATGACCAATATTCAGGCTGTGATTAATGTAAAATGTGTGATGCAGATATTGACTGGGAATAAAAGTTTCTTCCCCCCCCCCCCCCCCTCTGCATAAGACTTTACTTGTTTGTGATGTGAATTTGCAGATTGTAAATTTCAAATGAAAGCATGAAGAAGCATGTGAACAGCCGGAATCAAAGGTGTGTAGCTAGATGATGTAAAGGTACGCAATCATTCCTCTCTTGTCCACAAAGGAGGGGTGTTGAGAATCTTGGGCAGTCAGGAAAAGTTTTTTTCTCAAATTTGATGAGACATTGCCGGCAGGATCAGATTGATAATGAATTTGCTTAAAAGATATCACATTTGCAATGTGGATAGATGTTTGTGGATTATTCTGCCCTGTTGTAACTCAGGTCTCTGTTATTGGCACTGACATCTTACAGGCCTTATCTGCATCCATCCAATTTTTACAGGATGGATCGGTACGGATTGAGACCTCAGGTGCCAGTTCAGAAGAGTTTTGCAAGCTAACAGCTCTCTTCATGGAGCCAGCTTATGTGTTTGTCCTGATAGCCGCTGAATAAATCCAACTTTCCGTGGTTCCTGACAAATTGTGGGCCACCTCCTAGATAGACATAGAAAAATTGAATGTCCCCCCATCCCCCCTCCGATTGTATATCTGAAACCAGGATACACACCTCTGGGTCGAACAGTATCCCTTTAGTTTCTCGCAAGAAAATGCTGTTGGGGAATAAGTGGGAGACTTGGTTTAAATTGACACTTTGCGCGCGATACGTTCTCCAGCAAACATCCCTCTTTTTTCTAGTCAAGGAAAAAGGCACAAAAAGGTCAGCCAGACACCTACCACATGGTCCATGACCTCTGCGAGGGGAACAAGGTTACGTTTCTGAACTACCCCCTAATTGTCCTCACCCCTCATGACATCCAGAGCATACTCACGCAAGTGCAACTCAAGCACTTATCTCTGGCCTGTCATATCCAGGCCCTTCTCATGCTTCCTAGCATTTCTTTTCAATGTTGTACTACCTTGAACCCGGCTATTCATCTTCTAAATGAGTATCCATGTTCAAATGGGAGAGGGGGCAGCATAGGTGATCTAGGTATTGCAGATTAGCTATTTTTAAATTTTTTGCAACAAGATTCTGATCTATTTGAAATAGAATATCATCATGATTATCTAGCATTGATGCAACAAGAAAATTCAGGTTTTAAACAGTTACTGGAATTCCTGTTGACAATGCATATTTTAAACTTTTTGTAGATGGTCCAGGGTGAGGATTGATGACTCCATACCAGATATGCAGTGGTCACACAAAAAGATGTCCTAAAAGCAGAAGCTCTGCCTCTGCATCTCTCAGCACAAGAAGCGGAACTGAAGGCATGTAGAGTGGTAGGAGGTAAGACGGCAAAAATTTACACGGATTCCAGGTATGCATTTGGCTTAGCTCATGATTACAGCCCAATATGGAAGACCAGACAGTTTCGTACCTCAGCAGGACAGCCAATTAAGAATGGTGCAGCGGTGCAGAGTTTCATGGAGGCCCTACTTCTACCTGACAAAGTGGAAAGCTCACACTAATTCCTACACTGGAGAAGCAAGAGGCAACGCCCTCACCGACAGCAAAGGAAGCAGCCCTCAAGCTGTGGAAGAGAGAAGAAAAGAAGATACTGACAAAAACTTGGACATTGACAAAAACTTGGACATTGATAAAAATTTGGACATTGATATGCTAAGGACTTTACAATTATAAGCCAGCAAGGAAGAAAAGAATAAGGGGACTAAAAATTGGAGCAGCAGGACAGGATGGCGTGTGGCGAACAGTCAACAGAACTTGCCTGCTACAGTCCCTGTATCCCATGATGGCCAAGCTGATGCACAAAAAGATGCACCTATCAAAAGCAGCAATGATGTTGACGCATGAATGAGGACAGGGGGCTCCTGGGTTCTCTGTAGCTGCTGCATCATTTGTCCAGTCTTGCATGATCTGTGCCATAAGCAACACAGGACAGAAGGTAAAAGTGCCACAAAAACACTTGCCTAGACCACTCCACCCATTTCAGAGATTGCAAATTGACTAAATTCAGCTCCCACCTGTTAGGAAGTATGAATATGTGCTTGTTGTTGTTGATGTCTTTTTAGGTTGGAGGCCTACTCTGTTACCAAGGTAAACAAGCAGGTAACCATAAAGAAGCTTATGAATTAGGTAATCTGCAGATATGGGGTACTGGAAGTGATTGAGTCAGACAGAAGTACACACTTTACAGATGAAATAATGCAACACATTATGTCTGCTCTGGGTATATCCCGGGCCTTTCACACACCCTACCATCCACAGAGTAGTGGGAAAGTAGAAAGGATGAACAGTACCTTGAAATTAAAAATGCAAAAGGCAATGGAGGAAACAGGCAAACCTTGGACTTCCATTAGCCATTTTCTCAGTTATGTACATACCTAGCAGCAGAGAAAGAAAAATAATAATAAATAAAAAGTTCTGAGATAGCTTTCAATTTACATATGACAGTATTTAGACCACTGTCATAGATTTTTGCTCAGACTTCGTCTCATAGAATGTCACTTTTACCTACAGTGCACCCTGCTCATGCCATTCAACGTGTCAGCATTGCAACACCCTAAGTCCAGCTACCTTGCTACATCTGGAAAAGGAAGGAAGTGGGAATAATCACCTGATAGTTTTTTTCCTTTCAGCTTGATACACATGACTTTGCACTAGCTAGCAGCCCAGGAGACAGGGGATTAAGTCATGTTGATCAGTCATTAGATAACCCTGATTTTGCACTCTTTGTGGATGGATCGAGGTATGGTCAAGTAGGCAGGTTCTATACAGGGTATGTTGTGCTCTCCTTACCCATCTGGAGAGTGAGGTCATTCTTGAAAGCAAATGAAAAAGCAATTAAAAACAGAAAAGGTGTACAATAACTGAGGTCAGCTCTCTTGCTGCCTGAGATAGTGGCCTGAAAACGCAACAAAAGGCCACTCTAAGGATGGCACAAAAGAGGCAACCGTAAATCACCCGGCTGATCAGGCTGTAAAGAGACAGCCACACAGAAGCCCAGACTTGATCCTCCAGGGGTTGGGGTGGTACAGGTACCCTCCCGGACATCACCATCGGTGGATTATGACCTGTTGATTCAGTTACAAAAGAAGGAAACCAAAGGGGGAGAAAGGAACACTGGGAACCAGCAAGAGGGGCAGAGAGACACCTGGAAATAAATGGATGGTATCCAACAAGCCTTTTCTCCCACAGGCCCCTATCCCGTCATGGCTCCGGCCTCCCATGGAAATACATACGTGTCCAAAACAGCTATGACAAATGTGGCTGCTAGTCATTGGTCTGCACCAGGATTTAGCGTCACAGCAGCTAAACACATGCAGGGCTGCCTGATTTGTGCACAGAACAATGTGGGTAGGTCTATATAGGCTCCCATGCAGTGCACCCCTCGTCCCAACTACCCATTCCAGCATCTTTAAGTAGACTACTTCCAACTGCCAAGGATGGGCAGGTATGATTTTCTTCTGGTCTGTCTAGCTCCATTCTCAGGGTATCCAGTCTGGCATACCGGTTCACAAATGCCACCACCAAAAACTGATCTCCGAGGTGGTATACAGGTTCAGAGTACAAGAGACAACTGAGAGTGACCGAGGGACTCCCTCCATGGAAGAAGTGATGCAGAAAAGTAATGAAAGTGTTGTGGATAGAACTGGCTTTTTATGCTCCATACCATCCACAAAGCAGTGGTAGAGCAGAAAGTTTAAATGGTACCTTAGAAACCACGATCCAGAAGGCCACGGCAGAGCTCAATAGACCATGGACCGAGTGCCTCCCCGTTGTACTCTTCTCCATAAGGTACACACCTGACAGAATAGGCCTCAGCCCATATGAGGTACTTTTTAGGTCGGTCCCAAGGTTAGGATTGTATTTACCATGATAACTCCAGATTCAGCCTGGTAGCTTGACAAACTGTGTTATTGCTCTTACAAAACACTTAACTAATGTATATTCTCCAGTGTTTGCTTCCCTTCCAGAGCCTGATAGCTTAGAAGGAACTCATTCTGTGAAACTAGGAGATTGGCTGGTAAATAAAAGACACGTTCGCAAACCTTTAGAACTCAGACTTGGTCCATAACAGGTGTTTCTGACCACCGCTACAGATGTTCAGCTGGAAGGACAAATCTAATTGGATAAATGCATCTCATTGCAAGAGAGTCTTCCCACCACAATGAACATACACTTTTCTCCTAGGTTGTTCAATCCCTGTTATCTTTCTCACAGCTATGGTTCCAGAACTAAGGTTCTTAAGGGTCTAACTAGCCTCTCTAAAGAACTACTGTGTTTCCCCGAAAATAAGACAGTGTCTAATATTAATTTTTGTTCAAAAAGGTTTAACTTTTTTACATGCATAGCTGCCTGGACACTATTTAAATTGACTTTTTAAATTAACTGTTAGCAGGGCTTAATTTTGGAGTAGGGCTTATATTTTTAAGCATCCTCAAAAATCATTTTGCATTCTCAAAAATTCTGGAAAATCATGCTATGTCTTATTTTCAGGGTGTGTCTTATTCTCAGGGAAACAGGGTAGCAGCAAATTCTGGCATCTCTGACCACTTTTGATGACTGCTGGACTGATACTTTTGGCAGCTGGACCCACCAGATTTCAACTTTTCCTAGAACTTTAGTGACTATTCTTGCTGACACTGCTATTATTGACTGCATTATTCCGTGCCTTCAAGGGATTTTCCCAAAGAATCTTAACAAAGTTTTCCCTGTTATGTATGATGATGCTTTGCCTTTTACTACTGATCCTGAAGCTGAATCTGCTTTTGATTAACCCTCTCCTCTTGCAGTTCCTTCCTATGACAGTTTTTCTCGTGAGCATAGGGGTTCATCAGTTGGGGGATCCGGGGAATACCGGCACTTGCCACTAGGGCAGGTGTAAGTACCTGACTAGCTGTTCCCCTAGCTGCTCTAAGACACAAAAAAGGAGGGACTGTTATAGTAATGATATTTGTATGCTATATATCATTTATTATCTTGTCATGTGTTTCTTATATCAGCTTAGGCAAATATATATATATATATATATATATATATATATATATATATATATATATATTTCTGTTATATCTACTCTCTTGCAAAAGGTTAGCACTTAAACGTGTTCATTTACAAATTTGTTCAGAATGTGTTAGACCTTTGTATCTTCCTCCCACTCATGTTTCTCACAGAGTAGTTGCACATTCTGATTGGATAAGCTTCTCATTTACTGATAATGCTATATGCTTCTTCCAAATTCTTTCACTTTTGATACTATACTAACGTGTGAATCATTATCATTGGACTAACCAATCCTGTATGAGCACACTAACTCTTTTTTGTATACTCTTAGTTTGTGACATAACAGTTGTCTGTAAAAGCGATTGTATTCTTTTGAATAAATCAGAAGCATACTAGCTACATACAGATCATGGTGTCAATCTGTTACCTTTTGTGCACAAACTTCTGAATATCTCATTTGGCCCACGCAGTGAATGTAAGAGGAGCTCTATTAGCTCCGATAGCAGTAGGCATTTGGATGACATTAGGAAACAAGCAATCCTGGAGGTCCCAAAACCACAAACAAATTATGTCCTTTTTGGGGATGAGGAACTTCTGCAGAGCCTGGATCACAAATTATGCATCCTTGTCAGTGCCTCTTACCAGACTCATCTATGATGAACCTCTGGCTGCTGCTGACAAGATCCAGTGGGATGCACCCTTTGAGGAAGCCTTTGTTACATTAAAACAGACTCTGGTGGGCACATCAGTTTGGGGCTGCCAAACTATAACAAGCCCTTTGTGCAAACTGTTAACTCAAGGGAAGGGTAAATGACCTCTATGTTTACTCAGGAACACTCTTCCAGACTAGATCTACCGGTAGTAGCCTGCGCACTCCCACCCTGTGTACAAGCGGTAGTACCGGCAGTTGAAGCAGTCAAATCTGCCACTATGGTACTGTTCCACCCACTCACACTGAAAGTACCGCACAAAGTTGCAGTTCTACTCCTACAAAACAAAATTTCATATCTAAGTTCTTCTAGACATTTCTCCTGCATGACACTACTGCTCTCACAGCCACGCCTGACAATTGAGAGATGTACTACACTCAATCCATCTACCTTACTGCCTATCAGAAGGTACTCCACACAACTGTCTAGGAGAGATAGCACAAAATGTGTTACCCAGACCAAAGCTGAATACACTCTCTTTGTAGATGGCACCAACGCCACTGGATATTCTGTGGTTACACTAGAATAGAACATTATAGCTGGGTTCTTGCCAAAACACTAATCTGAACTGGTAGCTCTGACTAAGGCTTGTCAGTGGACACAAGGTAAAAAGGTCACCATTTAGATATGCAGCAGTATTGAGCCATGGCCTTTGCCATGTCTCAATAGAAGGGATGGTTGCACTAATATCTAAAGTATTCACAAGCGTATGGCATCACAAATTACTCTAAAAAAACATTTTTTGTTTGCCCTATATTGTTTGTTCTAAAATACAATGCACAAGGGAATAGAGGACCAAAAAGGGGGCATGTTCCAACATTTTAGTATCTATTCTGCACATTTCTATGAATTATATTGAATTAAACAAATGTGAAGGTAAAAATATTGTCTAGTTATTATAGATGCTTTAACCATGTGGATATAAGTGTTTCCCAAAGGTCAGTTGGATGCAGCCACAGTGGCTAAAGCATTACTAAGGAAAAAAAACAGGTGATTGGGTCCTTATCAAAGTGATAAAGAAAAAGAACTGGCAAACCCCAAAGTGGGAAGGATTCTACCAAGTACTCCCTGCCACCCCCACAGCAATTAAGATTGCTGAAAGACAAACCTGGATTCACCTGTCCCATTGTAAAAAGATTTTACAGGCAGAGCAGGGACAGTCTGCTGGAGGTTCCACGAATAGTCCGGTGACTGGGGGAGATACTACATAAGGTGGTTGATGTCTCTAAGCCAGAGAAGTATTTAAACCCCATACCCACGGAGAACCTTCAGTGCAGGATGGGAGGGATAGTTTTACTTTTGGGAATATCGGTGAGTCTGGAGAACATTTTTTGTTGGGGGTAACCAGGGAACCATTGCAGGGGAATGTCTGAACCAACACGGTGGGATAGAACTGGTAAAGCTCTTAATTTAATTTTTACAGAAGGAGTGACCAGCACCATTTTGGTAGATATGTGTCAGATGACGGACTGTGGGGATCAAGCTGAAGCAAAGAAGCTTACCTGGGAAGACAAATACATCTATTTCATCCTCTTCGGGACTGAGTGTAAAGGATGGATTCCGGCCCTATGGACCACGGTGGCACAGGATTGTGGTTATACAAAGTTTTAAAAAAAGGTTATCAATAATAAAGGCAATAATTCTCCATGCACGCGTAGCAAAGATTGTAATCAATTGTTGATCACACAGCAAAATCCTACCTTAACAGACCAAAGGTTGTTTGCTATAGGTGCATGCGTATCTGGAATAAATCCAATAGGACATTTCTTTATACAAGTAATTCAAAATAAAACATAATACATGGAAGTAACTAAGTGACACAGAGTGAGACAATGGTTGAAGACTTGGGTGACACTATAAAGTTCACAAATCTCACAATGGAAGACCAGCTAGCTGTAGAAGGTGGATATAAGGAAAAGAATAAGTGGTTAAAGGATGCTTGATTCTGGCAAACCTCTGATGAAGCTGCAGTTTCACTTTCCCCCTCACCCTTACCTTTCAGCCTTTCATCTTTAGAGTTCAGTGAGAAGAAGGGAGGGGGTGTGTGACTGACCTTGCAAATTCTTACAGCAGTATTCTTCTGCGTAAATGGAATAGAAACTTGTAATGAACTAAGTGAAGTATACTGCCGTAAAAATAGAAAAGATAGGAATTTTAAGGTATATTCTTGTTATTTCTGTACATGTCAGTTCTGTAATTGGTTGGACGTGTGTATAATTGCTAAATTGTGTTATTGTTGTGTTTTCTCTGTGAGAATGTCCTGCAGGAGAAATGAGTTGTTGATAACCTTTATGTGAGACCTGAGTGTCCATATTAAGGGAAAAATATTACAATGAAACTACATTTAGCTGAAGAATTCAAGAAACAGTTAAAGCTTTCTTTATCTTACTTCATCATCTCTCCTTTATAAGAGAAATTCAGGAGAGGGGGTTGTTTAGCTTGGAGGATCAAGCGACTCTGCAGATGATTGGAGTAGTAGAAGTTGCATGAATTTTTATGCTATGCAGTAAACATTGTGTGTAGAGAATTATATGGTTATTAATATTTATGAGAGAGAAAGACTTGACCACATGGATAGATGAAAGTTAATGACAAATGTTCAAGAGGGGGTTGTCTAGGTTGGAGGATCAAGCGACTATGCAGATCATTGGAGTAGTAGTAGTTGTGTGAATTTTTATGCTATGCAGTAAACATTGTGTGAAGAGTATTATATGGTTATTAATATTTATGAGAGAGAAAGACTTGACTGCACGGATAAATGAAAGTTAATGACAAGTGTTCAAGCTGTGATAAATCTAAAATGTATGATTAAGCTGGTTAACTCTATGTACACCCCACAGATAAGTGATTCATGTTATACATTGAGTTTGCTGTTTCCACCTGTGTGCGAGGACCAAATACCACTTGCTGTTGTCTCCTATCCTGGAATTATACTTGCTTCACACTACCTGGTAATGGGACTAATTCAGACTACGGGAGACTGCCTGAGGGACACTGTGCAGAGAGGATAACAGTAAAGGGCACATTGTTTTCTGGGATATGGCCTGAACAACAAAGAGCATGGGCAGATGTGTGGTGGTTGTGTGGTGACAGGCGACTAAAACAAGTGCCAGGTTCAGGCCCTGGTGGGGATTGTGCCTTGGTACAGCTGATAGTGCCTGTGCACTTCATGACCTCAGAGGGCAATAGTGAGGGCCTGTCCAGAGAACTAGAGACACCTCTCCCAAAGGTTCCTTTGATGCCAATGTTTACATTGAAGCAATCGGAGTCCCAAGGGGGCTACCGAACAAGTATGAGGCGAGGCATCAGATAACTGCGGGGTTTGAGTCTTTTCTTGCATGGTGGGTAACAGTGAATAAATATGTAGACTGGATTAATTACATATACTATAACCAACAGAGATTTGTTAATTATACAAGAAATGCAATCAAGGGCTCAGCAGAGCTGCTATATTTTATGTATCCGAGGACTGCTACAAAACCTTATTGACACTTCCATCACCAAAACTATGTTCCAAAATATACAAGATGACGAAGAACAAGATGACTTACTGGGTCAAGTGTCCACCTCTGTATGACAAGTGATGGTTAAAAATTCTATAAAGAAAGTGCTATTTTACTTTTATGATTTTATGGTGTGAAATTTTTATTCCAGTGTGTTCTGATTGTGTACAAGGGGAATGCTCCAAAAATGTATTTGAGACATAATCTTACTAAGATACAGTGTTGATGTATTGATCTAAAGTGGTGAATGTTTAGAAAATTGTTGATCAATATATCAGTTAATGGTTTTTGCTATTAGATTGTAGACTAGAAAGATATAGCATTCTGCTAGTTTAAGTAGTGAAGGGGTAAAATGTAACCATTTCTATATACCAGTGTGTGTATGTTACTGACAAAGATAAGAAAGTCCTACAGGCCCCCTGCCTTGCATTCCTTCCTAATGAAATAACGGTTTCTTTGTATGTTATAGTTACACCTTAAGGCCTTAGTCAGACGGGCTTTTTTTGCGCGATTTGCGCATGCGCATGCGTCCGGCGATTTTCTAAAACCATTGCTTTGCAATGGTATCGGACACATGAGCGCTTTTTATGCGCTATTCCGATAAATTATAGAACAGAAATCGCAGATCGCACCTATCTGCGATTCCTGTTCTCTTCTGTATATGCGCTCAATGGGGCCGGCGGCAGCAGCGCCGACCCCATTGAGAACATATAGAAGACAAATCATTTTTCTCTGCCACAGCTGTAACAGCTGTGGCAGAGAAGAACGATGTTTGCCCATTGAATTCAATGGAGCCAGCAATACAGCCGGCTCCATTGAAAGCAATGGGCTGCCGGCATGCGCGGGATGAATTGTCGGGAAGGGCTTAAATATATAAGCCCTTCCCTGCAATTCATCCAGAAAAGTGTTAAAATAAAAAATATATATATACTCACCTGCTCCCTGCAGCCAGAGTTCCGCGCGGCCGGCCTGCAGTGGGTGTGAAGGGGGTGTGAGTCAGACCTGCCCCCTGATTGGCTCCATTGAAGACAGCGGTCTGCTGGCACCACCAAATTGTTTTTCAGGGAAGAGCTTTACATATAGGCTCTTAACTGAAAAGGAAAAATTTTGGTGAAAAAAAAAAAAAAAAGCAGCCAATCACAGGCAGCTCTCACCTGTCATTCGTTCGGGGAGCAACACAGTGCAGGGGACAGCAGGAGAAGACGCGGCTGTGCCCTGGCAGCTGAAGAGCGGTGAGTACCTATTTTTTTTACTATTTTAAAAGGCTTTTCAGGGAAGGGCTTATGAAGCCCTTCCCTGCAAAGCCACTAACAGCTGCCAGGGCTCAGCAGGGACTTCTGCCGCTGTCCCCAGCTCTGTAGCGCTGCTGAGCTATCAGCAGCTGGGGATTTAAAATCCCCTCCTGCTTGTAGCTCTGATTCTGATTGGCTAAAGCAATTCAGCCAACCACAATCAGAGCTACCAGCAGGCAGGGATTTTAAATCCCCGGCTGCTGATAGCTCAGAACTACAGAGCCTGGGACAGCGCTAGAAGTCGCGGCTGAGCCCTGGCAGCTGAAGGGAGGTGAGAATTGTTTTTTTGTTTTTTTTTTGCACTATTTTAAATGGCTCTTCAGGGAAGGGCTTATGAAGCCATTGACAGGATGCCGGCAGCAGGATTCTCTACCGCAGCTGTCATGTGTGACAGCTGCGGTTGAGAATTGAAGAATTCCTTTTGCTGCATCTGGCACAGATGTGGCAGATGTAGCAGCAGGGAATTCTTTTAACTAGCGGGGGTGAAGGATACATCTGCCGCATACGGCAGATGTGTTCTTCATGCCCGCGGGGGTCACAGCAGCGGCGGAGAGGTAAGTTTTTTTTTATTCTTTTTTTGTTTTGCACTAAAATGTTTCTTTTTCAGGGAAAGGCTTATATGTAAAGCCCTTCCCTGGAAAAGAATGCAGGGCACCGGCAGAGCATTGTTTTCAACGGAGCTGCCGGCAGCAGCTGCGGCTCCATTGACAACAAGCACACAGCTGTGTTCACGCGTGCTTTTGCTCGTACCTAGGTGCGGACGTATGTACGCACCAAAACACGCTCGTCTGAACGCACCCTAAAGGTATAACTTATGCTAATCATTTTAGTTGTAGCCTAATATGTATTCTTATTAGTTTTGAAAGTATACACATTTCCTGTGATGTAATTTATGATATATAAACCCCATGCAAATTTGAATAAACACACAAATTCTCCTTACAGTGTGCATGTGACGTGCAGGTACCAGAGCTGTTTGTGATGTGCGTATAGCAGACTTGTGTATGTGTGACATGCTTGTAACAGAGCTGCTTGTGTGTGATGTGCATGTAGCAGAGCTATTATCTATCAAACAGCCTAGTGGCGCAATGATGGTGACATCATCACAGGCCCTAAACCAGCAGGTCCTAAAATAGCAGCTGTATGCTTACTACTCCAACCCTTTTCAATATACCATATTAGTAAGTGTGTGTGGCAGAGCTGTGTGTGTTTGACATTGCAACACCAGCAACACTGGTACTAGAATATCCTAATAATTACAAATAACGTTTATAATATGCAGAGCGATTTTCTTTTCATTTATTATGTAGTGAGCCCCTCCAGTATATATGTTAGTTTGTATTACCTTGCTTAGTTATTACTTTCTATTTGAAACTCCTGGCCACCTCCTCCTTAGATGGTCACGTGATCTCAATTTTGACCAGCGCAGGTTTAGTTGGGGTTATATCTTCAGTTTCTAGTCAGTTGCACAGCCTGTGTAATTCTGTTACATGGACCCTACCACAGAAACTGCCTAGAGGGGAATGTAGACACTCCCCCAACACAGTTACTGATGTACTGATGATGTCACACAGTTATAATAGAGTAGATCACAGCTCATCCTCCTGACTTATGGTCAGTAGTTTATCTTAGGTGAATATATGTTACCGATGGTAATGGCAGTGTTGCAGAGATGGTCATGTAATGATGTGCTGATGCATCATGGGATTGATGTGAAAGTGAAAACAACATCAAGATGGTGCCTGATAAGCATTAGACAGGTAGCTGCACTGCATGGAAGTGGCTGCAGTACATAGAGGAGACCTCCAGAGTGCGACAGGCAATGAGGTGAGAGCAGGGATAGAGAAATGAGCTGTCCTCAAAGTCGCCCTTTCAATATATCTTCTTGGCACGAGACAGTCCCCAGAGTGCATGGTGTTATATTACTATATGTGCCTATATTGGTAGAGTATGATACTTGTACTTCACGCCACTTTGGGAGGGGTGAATGATAATGAATGAAGTGATTTTCTTTTTCAGAATTGTAATTTACACAGTGGTGTCACATTATTATAACCACTACCTATAATTCCATGTTATTTCTTCTTTTTTCCTTTATTTTCTACATTGAAGATTCACATTTGAGACATGAAAACTATGAAGGAACACTTATGCAATTAAGTAGTAAACAAAAAAAGTCTTAAACCAGATTGGGTTTTATATTTTACATTCTTCAAAAGTAGCCTCCTTTTGATTTGATAATAATTTTGCACACTCTGACAATTCTGTCATTCAGCTTCATGAGATAGTCACCTGGAATGGTTTTCAGTTAGCAGACATGCCTTGTTGAACTAATTTGTGGAATTTCTCGTCTTTTTCATGTGGTTTAGCCCATCAGTTTTGTTGTGCAGAGGTCAGGTTGGTACACAGTTTCATACAGTGTTTAGCTCTATTAAACTATTGTTTTAATCCACATTATGGCAAAAACCACTCAACTCGATAAAGAGAAATGACAGTCCATCATTACTTTTAGACATGAAGGTTAATTGGTCCAGCAAATTTCAAGAGCATTGGTGGTACCCTCAAATGCTTTTATGAAAATAATCCAATGCTACGATGGAACTGGCTCTCATGAGGACTGTGCCAGGAAAGGAAAGAAAGACCAACAGTTAACTCTGCTGCAGAGAAGTTCATTATAGTTACCAGTCTCAGAAACAGTAAATTACCAGCACCTCAGTTTAGAGTTCACACAAATGCTTCACAGAGTGCAGAGTAGACGCATCTTACATCAGTTGTTCTAAGGAGATTGCGAGAATCAGGCCCAGAGGTGTGATGGTGTGGGGGTGCTTTGCTGGTGACACTGTTGTTGATTTATTCAAATTTCAAGACACACTTAAAAGAATCATTCGGTAGCGACATATTATGCCATTTTTTTGCACTTAGTGGAAACACCATTTGACAGGTCAATGACCCCAAAAAGCCCTCTAGGCTATGTAAGGGTTATTTAACCAAGAAGGAGAATGCTGCATCAGATGACATGGCCTCTACAATCGCCCAAACTAAACCCTACTGAGGTGGTTTGGGAAGAGTTGGACTGCGGAGCGAAGGGAAAGCAGCCAACTAATGTTCAATATCTGTTGGAACTACTTCAAGACTGTTGAAAAACCATTCCAGGTGACAACTTAATGAAACTGATTGACAGTGTACAAAGCTATCATAAAAGTAAAGGTAGGCTACTAAAAAAAAAAAAAAAACATCAAATGAAAAGATGTGTCCAAACTTTTGACTAGTACTGTAGATCACTTTGAAAAGATTAATTTTCATGTTGACATTAAAGAGGCTTTTGTTATTAATTTCTTTAAAAAGTAATTCATTATGAATTTATGTTATTACACAATACAAACTTTAAAAAAGTCCAAGAAGAGTGCTTTTAATAAACAGTTTATATATTTGTAGTTAATTTACATTAATAATTATCATCATAGTACATGGAATAGGCATACAAGTAATTCTTCCAATCTACTATAGGTTTTTCTCTCATTGTGTAAGGGTTATGTCAAACTTGCAATATTATAATGTGAAAGGGTCTGTGCAATAGAAATGGTTTAAGTGAATGTCCTAAGAGAATGGGATAGGTAGCTAACCATATACTTTAAAGGGGTTAATGAGTCAGTTATTTTTAATGATTGTTAATGGAGTTTAGTATTTAAATAAGTGGGCAGCGGCATTCAGATCAAGGTGAAAAAGGCTGTTGAAAGCTGAAACGTGTTCTTCCTCTGCCTGTCTGACCATATGAAGCACAATAAAATATAAAGCAAAGAATATACTCTATGTGTCCATATTCCCGTATATCTACTTTCACTGACTATAGGTGTGTCCATATTACTGACACTTTATATTATATTTTGGAATACTCTTATTATAAATAACTAACACTATAATAGAGAGGGCAAACAGAAGAAAATGTCTCTGCATATTAGAAATGTTATACACCTATTTAACGAGAAAAATCTAAGTCATAGGTAAAAATGCCTAAGAGGGGAAATTAACCCCTTCATGACATGGCCTATTTTGGGCTTAAGGACGCAACAATTTTTGGCGGATTTTCTTCTCCGTTTATCAAAAGTCATAACTTTTTTATTTTTCCGTCGACGTGACCATATGGGGGCTTGATTTTTGCGTGGCAAACTGTAGTTTTTATCGGTGCCACTTTTGGGTACATTAATTATATTGTAAAACTTTTATTTATTTTTTTTTAATGATAGCAGGGAGAGAAAACGCATCAATTCTGCCATAAATTTTTTTTAAAAATTTTTTTACAGCGTTAATCATGCAGCATAAAGGAGACATTCCATTTTTTCTGCGGACCGGTACGGTTACAACGCTACCAAAATTCTTACATTTTTTTTAGGTTTTCCCACTTTTCTGCAATAAAAACCCTTTTTCTTGGAAATCTTTTTTTTTTTTCTAAATTGCTGCATTCAAAGTCCTGTAACTTTTTTATTTTTTGATGTACGGCACTCTATGAGGGTTTATTTTTTGCGAGACGAGCTGTAGATTTTATTGGGGTACATACAGCTTTGGGGTACATTCGGCTTTTTTGATCACATTTTAATTGCGTTTTTAGTGAGGTAAAATGCTAAAAATTAGCACTTTGCCTCAGTTTTTTAGCGTTTTTTTTTAGCGTTTTTTTCCGTGCACAGTCAAAAGCATGTGCAACCTATTGTACGCGTCGTTACGGATGCGACAATACCAAATATGTGGGATTTTTTTTTTTTTACCTTTTTTTATGCTAATCTGAGAAAAAGTATAAAAAAAAGGTTTTTTTACTCTTTTTTTACATTTTTTAAAAATTCTTTTTTTAATCTTTGTTTTTTTTACACCGTTTGTTTCCCTCTGAGGGACTTTAACCACTGCCCTGGTTATCGCTGTCATAAGGCATGGCAGAGCTACTGCTCTGCCATGCCTTATCGCTTGTACAGCGATTATAGGCATAGGCAATACAGGACACCAGTGTCTGGCATCCAGTTGCCATGGTGACAGGCCGGGCTCTCGCGATGACATCGCGAGAGCCGGCTGGAGACACAGAGGGAGCGCGATCCCTCTGTGAACTCTTTCCCTGCCGCGATCTACTTAGATCGCGGCAGGGAAGGGGTTAACAGCAGGGGGCGCATCTCTGATGCCCCCCCGCTGTTGCAGCGGGACGCCGGCTGTGACTGACAGCCGGCTCCCGCTGCGGGATAGCGCGAGATCATATGTGATCCCGCGCTATCTCCAGGACGTTAGTTTACGTCCTGTTGCGGGAAGTACCAGGCTGCCAGGACGTAAACTTACGCCCTGCAGCGGGAAGGGGTTAATACTGTTGTGCCTAAAAGTGTGTGAACGATTCCGAAGGTTCACTTTAAATTACTGAATCCACCTTTGCTCTAGTGCGCCCTCCATGGCTACTGTTCTTACTCCAATTTCAAGGAATCCAAGACACCACAGATTCCAGTAACATTTTCAATGTTTATTCATTCCATCATTAAAAACCTTTTAATTTTGGCCATATATGACATTTTTCAAGACAACGGCTGGATGTCACTGAAACGTTGTAAAGGATGTATTTTTAAGAATAAAGTGAAAAAATATACTGGACATTTTATTGAAATATATGGATCCTTGGATTTCTTCAAATTGAAGTAGTACTGCGGTGAACTGGAAGGCTACTCCTAGTTATATGGTTATTAAAGACTGGAGAAATCATTCACATCCATGTACTGTACTCAATTCAAATCACATGTGATGCTTTTATTTTCCATATCACAGTTTTGTTTCCTATATTATTTCTCTTTCAAGCTCATTAGGGTCACAGTCGACTTCTTTCAGCATTGATACCAGCCAAGAGATTGTTGTATTTGGATCCAAAATGTTGACCACAGGTATTCTAATGTTCTTATCTCGGAAGATGCGATTCTGCATTGTCATAGCGACCATGGAATCAACACCCAGAGAACTGAGAAGAGTATTCATGGTGATATCACTAGCACTCACGCCAGTCTGCTCACTAACTACTAGCAAAATGTAATCTTCAGGTTTTTCACACTTTATTTGGGTGGATTGTCTCACCTTCTGTGTTTCTTCCAAGTTTTCTTTTACATCCAACAAAACATTGTGAAACCTTTTCTTCAGCCCCGGGGTGTAAGAAACCAGATTATTCTTCATGGCTTTAAAATCAAATTTTGCAATTGTTTGGTGGGTATTGTTTATTAAAAGACAATTCTTTAGATGAACTCGTATTTCTTCTGCATTTAATAGTAGGATTCCTTTTGCTTTTAAGAGTTCATGAATTTTGTGCTGGTTGAGTAATACCCCAAGATTGAGGGCACCCCAACTGATCGACTGTCCACAAAGACCCAGATTTCTTCTGTAGTGACAGAACACGTCTAAGAAAGAGTTGGCAGCAGCATAACTTGCTTGCCCTGAATTTCCAACAGATGAAACAAAAGATGAATAACAAACAAAATAGTCAAGTTTAATGTTTTTAGTAGCATGGTGAAGATTCACAGCTCCATCTACTTTTGGACTCAGGACTTTCTCAAACAAGAGCAAGTTTAGGTTCTGCAGAATCCCATCATGAAAAACAGCAGCGCTGTGAAAGATACCTCTGATTGGAATTCTTGGAAATATTTTTTGGATGGAATCTATGGCCTTTATGACTTCAGTATAGTTAGTTATGTTACATTGCAGGGTGACTATCTTTGTGTTTTCTTTTTCAACCTCAGCTATTTGTTGCACCATTTCAAGAGTGGGATTTCGTCTGGATAAAATGACAACGTTGTCACCACCATTCTGTAGAATGAATTTCACAGTTTCAAACCCAAGACCAGTCAGACCACCTGTGACTATATAAACACCACAGTGCTGAAAAAGCTTTTGAGCAGATGAGGACCCAGAAATCTTTGAGGTTATACTATTGCCTAACTTAAGGAGAGGTAAGGCCTGAACTGTTGAGTAGCTGCACAGTGTATTCTTCCTTTCAGATGTATTGCATTGTGGTTGGGCGATAGACTCCAGAATATTGATTTCAGATGGTATAGAATATAGCCATTTGTGTAAGTCACTTGCAAACAGCTGTAGATAGGATTTCTGAAGCACAACATCAAAATCAAGTACATGAACATGGATGTCTTGCCTAGTGTAAAGTATCACATTTTTGATAGTTTTCTGGTTTGATAGCATAATGACATATTTAAGAAGAGGTAGTTCAGTGAGTACGTCTCTAGATATACCTTCAGCTGTGGGAAGAACTACCATAGCAACACACAGTTTGTCATTTATCATATTCCCATTGGATATGACAACTTCCCAGCCTGCTGGTTCTGCTGTTTTGCATAAAACTCTGCATAAAATGGACTTTGCATCTGATGTCACTATTGCCAGTTGTGGTTTATTTTTTGCACATGGTAGTTGGTGATGTAATATTTCCCAGGCTAAAACAAAGAAGGAGATACAGGGAGACTTTCTTAATACAGCTGCTTCCTTAACCAAGTAGCAAACATTCTCGGGAACCCTTATTTTGGAGGCTGCAACAACTGGATAACATACGGCAACTCCATCTCCAACTTGAATTTCTTTGACATCTTTTCCAACTGCGGTAACAATTCCAGCAAAATCCAGAGCAATGAGCTCATGCTTTTCACTTGTTGTCCAATACAAAGCACTTCCATATTTCCAACTTGAAAGGCTCACAGGAAAATAATCATCAGTATGGGCACAAATTTTGTCAATATTAATCTCTATTTCGTTGCCCTTTAATTCAGAAAATGTGGAATTTGTAAGTTCGGCAGAAACGTCCCTTATTTTGTAGGGATCTGAGGTGTGCAGGGTAAAATGATCAGGATGCTGTAAAGATTCTATTTGCTGTGTTTTCTTTTCAGTGTCAATGGGAATTATTTCATTGGTATAAATAAAACCATCATTAATCCAGATCTCTGGATGGTCCTCTGGATTATAATTTAGGAGAACCTTGGCTAGGGCTGCAGCATCTTGGGGACTTGAGGAGCTAACGTCAATAAGCTGAAATGTTATGTCTGGCATTTCAATTACACAAGCTCTTGTCATTCCAACAAAAGCAAATCCAGGGTTGATGTGATCCACTGTGCCTTCAACAGTTCTGAAGGTCACCGTCCGGATAGTAGGCTTGGGGCTTATTTGCCTCACTGATAAAATTAACTGGCGATAGACATCACAACACTTTGCTAGGTATTGGGGGAGATTGCCTAGAGATTGCTCAGTAGGTTTGTGGACTCCCCACATAAACACAATATCTTTGCAGTTACTGTTAAAGAGCTTTTCTGCCTGTAGATCTGAATCCCAGCTGTTGAAAGTTATGTAGCTCAGTCCATTTTGGATATATTTTGATAATTGTTCGCCAACTCCAAGATTATCAGAATAAACCAATATATTTGACTTGTTTTCTTGTATGTCTCTGCTTTCAGAAGATTGCGTCCATTTAACTTGGAAAAAAGTTTTCTCTTGTTTGTTTGCCGTTTGATTCAGAAACGCCATTTTAGCACTTTTTATTTCTACTAAAAGGGAACCATTGTTATCTACAAAGCATCCACATAATTCAACGTACGTCTGGGTTGTTCTTATTGTCTTTATGTAGATGATCATTTCATCTTGAAGAGGCTGTAGAATCATCAAGCTTCCTATGGATGAAAGGAAGACCACTGTAGAGTCCTTGGTACAAGTTCCCACGCAAGCTGCCACTTGTAGGAAACAATCTAAAATGACTGGATGTATGTGGTACTCGTACATTGTTTCTTTGACATCTTCACTCACTTTTACTCTGGCAATCCCTTCTTTGAGATCTTTTCCATAATAAACATCGCCCAACTGTCTGTAAATCTTCCCATGTTTAAATCCAATTGAAAAGAGATGGTCATAAAAACTCTGTTGAGAGAAAATAGTAGAACATCTTTGGAAGATCTGTTCAGTTGAGATTCGTTTGCTCGTGTCTAGAGCTCGGTTAGTTGTTTCTATTTTCCCAGTTGCCAAAACATGAGATGTTAGAGCTTCAGAATGAATTATTTGATATTCTTGTTTCCGATGTAGTTTGACATTAAGGTCTACTGAATCTTGATTGAGAACACAGGGGCTAGAAAACATTACACTGATTTCCAAAGAACTTAAAGGCACTTTAGGTTTGAAGCTGATAGCTGCCACGGCCAATCCAAGTTCAACGTAGAGTGCACCTGGAATAAGGACGGATCCCATGTTTTTGTGTTCATAGATAAAGGATGTATTGTTTTTTGATATTTTACACCTGAACTCAGTGAAATCTTCACTCATGCTGTGGATTAATGGGTGGTTGGGACTTAATGCGGTTTGGTTTCCCTGTCTGATTTTTTCAAATTGAATATCTTGCTTGATGTGATCAAACCTGTATCTTGGAATTGTGGATGGAGCAGATTTATAGGCTTCAAATATATTACACCAGTTAGGATTGTATCCATGTGCAAAAAGTGCAATCAGCATAGAAAAAATGGTCTCATACTCTTTTTGGGGCTGGATAACAGATAATACTGTTGTCTTGGCTCCTAATGTTTCAATTATGCTCCTTTGTAATGTTCTACGAGGACCGATTTCAAGAAAGAAGACATTTTCTTTATCTCTAGCTGAAGCTTCTACAGCTTGCTGAAAGGCAACTGGTTCAGAAATATTTTTAGCCCAGTAATCGCCAGTGGTGAAATCTCCTTTGGATGCAGGTTTTCCTGTCACTGTTGAAAGAATATCAATTTCCATATTTTGTTCTTGTAAATCCCTCAGCATCTCTTTTACCTCATTCAGTATTGGATCCATCATGGGGCTGTGGTATGCAGCACTGACATCAAGTAGATGGAGAAATATATCATTTGAAATGTAATCTTTGGTCAGTTTTTCCTTGAGCTGGTCTATTGTTTCACCATCTCCAGAAACTGTGCAGGAAGTAGGACTGTTATAAGCAGCAATGCAAACATTTCCCTTGTAAGATACAATTATTTTTGACAATTCCGTAACTTTAATATTTCCAACCACCAACATTTTCCCTCCAGTAACTCTGCATTGCAGTGTGCTTCTGTAATAAATGACTTTGACAGCATCTTCTAGTGAGAGAATTCCAGAACAATGTGCTGCTGCAACTTCTCCAACTGAGTGTCCGAGGATGCAGTCAGCCCTCACCCCCCAATGTTTCAGTAGAGCCACTAATGACACCTGAACTGTAAAGAGCAGTAACTGGGCTACATCCAGCCTTGAGAAATCATCAAACTCGTTCTGCAACAACTGTACCACAGAAAGTGGAGTGTAGACTCTAATCATCTCATCTATCTCTTCACATTTCTTCCTGAAGACTGGCTCAAGTTCTAGAAATATCTTACACATCCCTTTATAAAGGACCCCATTGCCACACAGCACAAATACAATCTGGGGACTGGATTTAGCTGGAGCAGTGTCTTTTTTCACAATTTGAATTTGTTGGTTTAATTGAGTTAATGAAGAGGCCAAAAATCCTGTTCTGTATTCATGATTTAGATGACTTCTTCTGCAAGCTGCTGTGTAGACCAAGTTCTCCAGAGTTAAGGATGTTGCCTTGCTTAACATTTGTTGAGTATCTTCTATAGAGAGGTGAAGTGATTTTTTAGAGGCTGCAGACAAAATAAAAAGTTCAACCGGTCTTTTTGAATGATATTGAGGATATTTTTGTTTATATTGTTTGACAACGACGTGAGCGTTAGTTCCCCCAAATCCAAAATTATTTATTCCTGCCATTCTTCCAAATTTGCTGTCCTCTTGCCATTTCTCAGGGCAGGTTGGAATTTCTAGATTGGATTCCTCAATGATTTTGATGCCATTTTCCTTAGAATAATGTAGAGATGGAATAATAATTTCATGATGCATCATGAGAAGAACTTTTATCAACCCAGCAACCCCAGAAGCACATTCAGTGTGACCAATGTTCCCTTTAACTGATCCAATCTTCAAAGGCTTCATTCCACTAGAACGCTTTTTTCCAATTATGTTTCCTAAGCTTGCAGCTTCAATTGGGTCACCAATTGGTGTTCCAGTACCGTGAGCTTCAACATACTGGATAGAACATGGATCTATGGTTTTATAGATGTACTGCAATAATTTCTCTTGTTGGTATTGAGATGGTTTGGTTATCGGTGTTATTGACTGACCATCTTGGTTAACTGCACTTTTATAAATTATTCCCCAGATTTTGTTGTAATCTTCTACAGCCTGTAAGATATTTAAAAATTATAGAAATATATAAAATATACAATAACATATGAAATGTACCATACAATGGTATAGCTACTATAATCAAGGTTATCCACATTAGTATGTTAAAGGGGTTGTCCCGTTATTGGAGAACATTGACCCTATACCACCAAGTGTGTTAAAATAACAAAAGCAAAAAAGGTGAAATAGGGGTGGAGCTACCTGAATGGATGAGTGATTGGGAAAAATTATAGGTAGAAAAACTTGCGGAAGATGTGATTCTTCTCTGTCGTTAGGATGGTGGGTCGTGGAAGAAGACATTGTTGTTCAGGTGCAGCCAACTCAATGATAGTTGCACTGGCAGCTCAGACTATTCTGATGGATTATTGAAGAAAAAAATGTGATGGGTGTAGGCTCAACTGACTGAAGTATAAAATTCAGTACAATACAGAAAGTAAGCTCAGCTTCTTTTTCTTTCTTTTTTTAAACCAGCATAGACGCATTATGGGACAACAACCCTTCCTTAGTTACAGCTGGGGATACACCTTGTGTTAGCTGTTAGTATGCGCATGGTGTACCAGCTCTGCCTCTCTGCCTGGTACACCTGAATTTTATATTTCGGTCAGCTGTGCCTACACCCATCACATTTCTTTCTTCACTAATTAAAATAACAAAAAGAGTAGTACTCACCCTTCCTTTGCCTGGGGAATCCAGCGCTGTAGCCCTGTCATTGTCCTGGTGTTTGTGGAGGTGATGTCACAGAAAGTCACCCAAATGCTGCAGCCAATCAGAAGCAGCAGCATAGTCAATCTGAACTGCTGGTATCATGGCATCCAAGATGTGAGTGTTGATGCCATGAGAACAGACTGTCATGCTGCAGCGGCCAGGTGACTTCTTGTAACATTATCTCCACAATAAATGCCTGGAGGACGATATGGCTACAGTGCTGGATAACCATGGCAGGTGAGGGCTAACTTCTGCTCTTTTAACACAGTTGGGGTATAGGAGTAATGTTGTCCAGTAACCAGACAACTTCTTTAAATGGGCCGTGCCTCTTATTTTTTTGAATAATATCTTTGTAATTTAAAAAAAAAGGAAAATCTAATATATTTCGTATTGACATAAGTATTCACACCCTCTGATATGACACTTATAATTTAGCTCTGGGGGCCTCCCATTTCTCTTGATCATCTTTGAGATGTTTCTACACCTTGATTTGAGTCACTTGTGGTAAATTCAGTTGATTGGACATCATTTTATGTTTATATAAGATCTCACAACTCACAATGCATGTCAGAGACAAAACCAAGCTATGAGAGAAGGAAAGAAATTGCCACTGAGCTCAGAGACAGAATTGTATGGAGGCACAGATATGGAGAAGGCTACAATACATTTCTGCTGCACTGAAAGTTCTCAAGAGCCAGCAGCCTTCATTATTCTTACATGGAAGAACAATAGAGATGAGCGAGCACACTCGTCCGAGCTTGATGCTCGTTCGAGTATTAGGCTGCTCGAGATGCTCGTTACTCGAGACAAGCACCACACGGTACTCGAGTCAATTCCATTTCCTTCCCCGCATGTTTAGCGCCATTTTCTAGCCAATAGACATGCAGGGAAGGCATTATAACTTCCTCCTGTGACGTTCCAGCCCTATCCCACCTCCTGCAGTGAGTGGCTCTCAGCGTGAAAGTGCACGCAAACAATTCCATACTTATTTATACCGTTCTGTGTCTGCAGTGAATTAGACTAACAGTGTAGTGCCACAGCCACTGCTACAGGGAAAGTGATATACACTATACAGTCCCTATCCTCTGTGGCAAAAAACCAAAAGCTCCTTCATTGGGCTGCATCTGACCTTGTGCATTTTAACTTGGTGGCTGCTGGGAGTTGTAGTGCTTCCATTTTAGTTGTACGCAGCTAGGCCTGTTTGCAGCCTTCCGTAATATTTTTTTCTGTCTGAAGTGTGCGTTAAAATACCGCTCTCAGCGTGAAAGTGCACGCAAATAATTCCTAGCCTGCAGCTGCGACCTAACTTATTAATACCGTTCTGTGCCTGCAGTGAATTAGACAGCGGTCTCCTGTAAAACAGCACCGTTATATTACCGGGGCCACTGCAAAGTATTTCAGCTCAGCCGCTGTGCAGAGCGTCTCACAATACAATTTCCATTGGTGGGGTTGAGATTGCCGCAGTTACCAGCACTATCCACTGGCTTTAGAGTCTTCTCCCCCTCCACACAGCCTCTATAATCTACAAGTCTCTGCGAGCAGTAAGTTACAGCTAGGTATAAGCGCAACACAGCGGGTTACTTTTTTCTAGTCACAGCATAGACCCTTTGCTATCTACAAGTCTTTGTGTGCGGTGAATTAAGGCCCAGTTGTCAGTGCTGTACAGTGGGATAATTTATTTGGCCCCTGCTCTATTCGTAATCCGCCATGATGAGGGGTAGGGGTAAGGGTCGAGGACGTGGACGCGGACGTCCAAGTGAGGGTGTGGGCACAGGCCGAGTTCCTGGTCCAGGTGAATAACAGCCGTCTGCTGCGGGATTAGGAGAGAGGCAAGTTTCTGGGGCCCCTAGCTTCATATCTCAATTTATGGGTCCACGTGGTAGACCTTTATTACAAACAGAGCAGTGTGAGCAGGTCCTGTCATGGATGGCAGAAAATACATCCAGCAATGTATGGACCACCCAGTCTTCTACGCAGTCCACTACTCCCAGCTTAGGGACTGCTACTGTGAATCCTCTGGCTGCTGCTCCTCCTTCCCCCCAGCTACCTCACTCCATGAAAATGACATATTCTGATGAGCAGGAAGACTCCCAGGAACTGTTCTTGGGTCACTGCCATGAGTGGGAAAAACTGGTTCCTCTCTCATCTGAGGACTTTGTCGTGACCGATACCCAACCTTTGGAAAGTTCCCAGAGTCCGGGTGATGAGGCTGGGGACTTCAGACAACTGTCTCAAGGGCTTTTTGTGGGTAAGGAGGATGATGATGAGACACAGTTGTCTGTCAGTGAGGTAGTAGTAAGGGCAGTAAGACCGAGGGAGGAGCGCCCAGAGGATTCAGAGGAAGAGCAGCTGGACGATGAAGTGACTGACCCCACCTGGTTTGCTAAGCTTACTGGAGTACAGGCTTTCAGAGGGGGAGGCAAGTGCAGCAGCAGGACAGGTTGAAAGAGGCAGTGGAGTGGCCAGGGGTAGAGGCAGGGCCAGAGCAAAGAATCCCCCAACTGTTTCCCAAACCACCCCATCATGGCAAGCCTCCGTGCAGAGGGCTAGGTTTTCAAAGGTGTGGATGTTTTTCAGTGAGAGGGCAGATGACCGACGAACTGTAGTGTGCAACTTGTGTCGCACCAAGATTAGCCAGGGAGCCACCACTACAAGCCTCACCACCACCAGCATGCGCAGGCATATGATGGCCAACCAACCCACAAGGTGGGACGAAGGCTGTTCACCGCTTGCGGGTAACACTACTGCCTCTTCCCCTGTGCCGCAACCTGCCACACAGATCCAATCCCCCTCCCAGGACACAGGCATGAGCGCCTCCTGACCTGCACCCACACCCTCACCTCTACTGTCCTTCACTCCATCTAGCAATGTCTCTCAGCGCAGCGTTCAGCTGTCGCTAACACAAGCATTGGAGCTAAACTCAAGTACGCCGCCACGCACCCACACGCACAAGCTTTAAACGTGCACATTACCAAATTAATCAGCCTGGAGATGCTGCTGTACAGGCTTGTGGAAAGAGAGGCTTTCAAAAACATGATGGCGATGACGGCGGTCCCGCACTACTCAGTCCCCAGTCGCCACTATTTTTCCCGGTGTGCCGTCCCAGCACAAGCACGTCTCTCGCAACATTATACGCACCCTCACCAATACGGTTACTGTGAAGGTTCACTTAATAATGGACATGTGGACAAGTACTGGCGGGCAGGACCACTATATCTCCCTGACGGCACATTGGGTGAATTTGGTGGAGGCTGGGACTGAGTCAGAGCCTGGGACCGCTCACGTCCTACCCACACTCAGAATAGCAGGACCTACCTTGGTGCTGGTATCTGCGGCGGTTTATGCCACCTCCTCCAAACCCTCCCCCTCCTCCTCCTACACAACCTCTACCTCGCAATTAAGAAGTGTGAGCAGCATGTCGCCAGCAGTCGGTAGGGCGCGGCAGCACAGCGGTGGGCAAGCGTCAGCAGGCCGTGCTGAAACTAAACAGCTTAGGTGACAAGAGGCACACGACCCCCGAACTGTTGCAGGGTCTGACAGAGCAGACCGATCTCTGGCTTTCGCCACTGAGCCTCCAACCGGGCATGGTCGTATGTGACAACGGCCGTAACCCGATGGCGGCTCTGCAGCTCGGCAGACTCACACATGCCATGCCTGGCCCACGTCTTCAATTTGGTGGTTCAACGATTTCTGAAAAACTACCCACACTTGTCTGGTCTGCTCGGAAAGGTGCGCCGGATCTGCGCACATTTCCGCAAGTCCACCACGGACGCTGCCACCCTGAGGACCCTGCAACATCAGTTTAATCTGCCAGAGCACTGACTGCTGTGCGATGTGCCCACACGGTGAAATTCTACGCTGCACATGTTGGCCAGGCTATATGAAGAGCGTAGAGCAATAGTGGAATATCAACTCCAACATGGGCGGCAAAGTGGTAGTCAGCCTCCTCAATTCTTTACCAAGGAGTGGGCCTGGATGGCAGATATCTGCCAGGTCCTCGGAAAATTTGAGGAGTCTACCCAGATGGTAAGCGGCGATGCTGCAATCATTAGCGTTACCATCCCTCTGCTATGCCTACTGAGAAGTTTGTTGCAAAGCATAAAGGCTGATGCTTTGCGGTTGGAACAGGAGACGGGGGATGAGAGTATGTCGCTTGATAGCCAGACCACCCTCATGTCTATATCTCAGCGCTTTTTGGAGGAGGGGGAGGGGGAGGAGCCGGGGGAGGAGGAGGAGGAAGAGACTGCTGGGCACACTGCAGAGGGTACCCATGCTGCTTGCCTCTCATTCATTCAGCGTGTATGGGCTGTGGAGGAGGAGGAGGAGGATCCTGAAAATCATCCTCCTAGTGAGGACAGCTATGTCTTGCGTACTGGTACCCTGGCACACAAGGCTGACTTCATGCTAAGCTGCCTTTCTCGTGACCCTCGCGTTAGACGCATTCTGGCCACTACGGATTACTGGGTGCACAACCTTTTGGACCCATGGTATAAGGAGAACCTTTCCACTCTCATTCCCAAAGAGGAAAGGGGTACGAGAGTGATGTTTTAAAAGTATTTATACATTAACATGAACCAATTTTTTTTAACAGGGCTGCCTCCAGGCTCTGTTACAAAGTAAGCAACAGCAAGCTGTATCTTTAAAAAAAATATTTCACCTGCCCTCTCAGTTGAGCAATTTTTCAGGGGTACATTTGTTCTCTTGGTACACTAATTTTTCCGGCCTTTGCCTACACTCATGGTACCCCAATTTTTAAGGGGTTCGCCTATAGTCTTCCTACAGAAATGTTACTGGGGTCTGTCTATACTGTTACTACAGAAATGGTACTGGGGTCTGTCTATACTTCAGCTACAGAAATGTTACTGGGGTCTGCCTATACTTCAGCTACAGAAATGTTACAGGGGTCTGCCTATACTTCAGCTACAGAAATGTTACAGGGGTCTACCTATGCTTCTGCTACATAAATGTTACTGGGGTCAGCCTATACTTCTGCCACATAAATGTTACAGGGGTCTACCTATACTTCAGCTACAGAAATGTTACAGGGGTCTGTCTATACTGTTACTACAGAAATGTTACTGGGGTCTGCCTATACTTCAGCTACATAAATCTTACAGGGGTCTGCCTATACTTCAGCTACAGAAATGTTACTGGGGTCTGCCTATACTTCAGCTACAGAAATGTTACTGGGGTCTGCCTATACTTCAGCTACAGAAATGTTACTGGGGTCTGCCTATACTTCAGCTACAGAAATGTTACAGGGGTCTGCCTATACTTCAGCTACAGAAATGTTACAGGGGTCTGCCTATACTTCAGCTACAGAAATGTTACAGGGGTCTACCTATGCTTCTGCTACATAAATGTTACTGGGGTCAGCCTATACTTCTGCCACATAAATGTTACAGGGGTCTACCTATACTTCTGCCACATAAATGTTGCAGGGGTCTACCTATACTTCAGCTACAGAAATGTTACAGGGGTCTGTCTATACAGTTACTACTGAAATGTTACTGGGGTCTGCCTATACTTCAGCTACAGAAATGTTACAGGGGTCTGCCTATACTTCAGCTACAGAAATGTTACTGGGGTCTGTCTATACTGTTACTACAGAAATGTTACAGGGGTCTGCCTATACTTCAGCTACAGAAATGTTACAGGGGTCTGTCTATACTGTTACTACAGAAATGTTACAGGGGTCTGTCTATACTGTTACTACAGAAATGTTACAGGGGTCTGCCTATACGTCAGCTACAGAAATGTTACAGGGGTCTACCTATACTTCTGCTACATAAATGTTACAGGGGTCTGCCTATACTTCTGACACATAAATGTTACAGGGGTCTACCTATACTTCTGCTACATAAATGTTACTGGGGTCTGCCTATACTTCTGCTACATAAATGTTACAGGGGTCTACCTATACTTCAGCTACAGAAATGTTACTGGGGTCTGTCTATACGTCAGCTACAGAAATGTTACAGGGGTCTGCCTATACTTCTGCCACAGAAATGTTACTGGGCTCTGTCTATACCTCTGCGACATAAATGTTACAGGAGTCAGCCTATACTTCAGCTACAGAAATGTTACAGGGGTCTGCCTATACTTCTGCTACAGAAATATTACTGAGGTCTGCCTATGCTTCTGCTACAGAAATGTTACTGGGGTCTGCCTATACTTCTGCTACATAAATGTTACAGGGGTCTACCTATACTTCAGCTACAGAAATGTTACTGGGGTCTGTCTATACGTCAGCTACAGAAATGTTACAGGGGTCTGCCTATACTTCAGCTACAGAAATGTTACTGGGCTCTGTCTATACCTCTGCGACATAAATGTTACAGGAGTCAGCCTATACTTCTGCTACAGAAATGTTACAGGGGTCTGCCTATACTTCTGCTACAGAAATATTACTGAGGTCTGCCTATGCTTCTGCTACAGAAATGTTACTGGGGTCTGCCCATACTTCTGCTACATAAATGTTACAGGGGTCTGCCTATACTTCTGCTACATAAATGTTACAGGGGTCTGCCTATACTTCTGCTACATAAATGTTACAGGGGTCTGCCTATACTTCTGCTACATAAATGTTACAGGGGTCTGCCTATACTTCTGCTACATAAATGTTACAGGGGTCTGCCTATACTTCTGCTACATAAATGTTACAGGGGTCTGCCTATACTTCTGCTACATAAATGTTACAGGGGTCTGCCTATACTTCTGCTACATAAATGTTACAGGGGTCTGCCTATACTTCTGCTACATAAATGTTACAGGGGTCTGCCTATACTTCTGCTACATAAATGTTACAGGGGTCTGCCTATACTTCTGCTACATAAATGTTACAGGGGTCTGCCTATACTTCTGCTACATAAATGTTACAGGGGTCTGGCTATACTTCTGCTACATAAATGTTACAGGGGTCTGTCTATACTTCTGCTACAGAAATGTTACTGGGGTCTGCTTACACCTTTGCTACAAGAATATTACTGGGGTCTGTCAATACTATGGGTGCACTAAGTCTTTCCATCGCGGTGTTCTACCTATCTGGCACTAATACACTGACTGAGAAGGGCATGAATTGTGGGCAGAGGCCAACATGTATTTTCTCTCGTGTTACCACAGTTATCCAAAACACTGGTTTGGGCCAAACAAGAGGGGCGATACTGCACTATTGAGACGTTCACAGCTGCACTAGCATTGGAGTCTGCTTCATGCCCACGATTGCTGAGGGTGTGGGCAGAGGCCTATGTCCCGGGGGAAATGCAAGAGCGTCAGGTTGGGCCTGTGGAACTTCTTCCTGGTTAATGCAGTCTTTGGAGTGGTGAAAGCAAATGTAACTGATTTAATGAGACGTTCACAGCGGCACTAGCATGGGAGTCCGCTCTATGCCCGCGATTGCTGAGGATTTGTGCAGAGGCCTATGTCCTTGGCGCAGTAAAAGTCTGCCATGTTTGGGCACTCTGATTTCTTCATGGCTCATGTCTTGGGTTTCCTAGGACCCACCTATGCTGTGGGTGCACACAGACTTCCCATCGCGGTGTTTTACCTATCTGGCCCAAAAACACTGACTGACTAGGGCATGAATTGTGGGCCGAGGCCAATATGCATTTTCTCTCGCGTTACCACAGTAATCCGGGGCGCTGCTTTAGGCCAAACAAGAAGAGCGATACTGCACTAATGAGACGTTTATAGCTGCACTAGCATCGGAATCCGCTCTATGCCCGCGATTGGTGAGGGTTTGTGCAGAGGCCTATGTCCTCGGCGCAGTGAAAGTCTGCCATGTTTGGACACACTGATTTCTTAATGGTTCATGTCTTGGGTTGCCTAGGCCTCACCTATGCTATGGGTGCACACAGACTTCCCATAGTGGTGTTTAACCTGTCTGGCACAAAGACACTGACTGACTTGGGTAGGCTGCAGAGTGCAGATGGCTTTCCCCTTGCGTTGTCGATGAGGTATCTGGCACCCAAACAGAATAAGTAGTGTGTGGACACATGGATTCCCCATTGCTATGTCACTCTAGGCACCTTGGGCCACACAAGGTGTGGGACCGAGCCTGACCAAGGGCCCGCTCACATACTTCCCACACAGTGTATTGCTGCATTGTGGAGATGTGTAGAAGTGCTGGGCTGGCACCAGAGTCCCCTTTATGCCCATGTTTGCGGCTCCTGACAATTTTGTGACGGAGGTGGCACGGGACTGGAATGATGATCGTACGTCAATTTATCATCGATTCTCAACAGCATTGTGGGCTATCGACCCCCACCCCTTTCAAGGAGGGTCGCTGCCTGGCCCTGCCAACCATCTGCAGTGTGTGCCTCCGGTTCCTCCTCATCGCAGACGCACTTATAAATAGACATGAGGGTGGTGTGGCTATGAAGCGAGCGTGTGGCATGAGGGCAGCTGAAGGCTGCGCAGAGAAACTTTTGTGTGCGCGCTGGACGCAGGGTTGTGCGGGGGGTTGGGCAGCATGTAACCCAAGAGAAGAGGCAGCAGTGTGACCCACAGGCAGTGATTGTCCTTGGTTGCAGGTAGTGTGGTGCTTAGCTAAGGTGTCCCTTGCTAATGAGGGTTTGTCCAAAGTAAAAATTGTTGGGGGGGGGGGGCGGGGCAGACTCTAGCCCTATTGTGGCTTAATAGTGGGACCTGGGAGCCTGAGATGCAGCCATGCATGCTGCCCCTGCCCTTCCCTATCCGTTTCTGTGGTGTTTCCATGACGTTCGGATGTTTTCCAGAGTTTCACAAGTGAAGACCTACGCGGAGCATCAGCCATATACAAAAATGCTCGAGTTGCCCATTGACTTCAATGGGGTTCATTACTCTAAACGAGCTCTCGAGCATCGCGAAACATTCAACTCGAGTAACGAGTACCCGTGCATTTTGGTGCTCGCTCATCTCTAAGGAACAACTATGACTCTTCCTTGAGTGGCCCTGACAGGTCCCTGACTTGAATCCAAACAAGCATCTCTAGGGAGACCTGAAAATGGCTGTCCAGAGATGGCCCCCATCCAATCTGACAGAGCTTGAGAGAATCTGCAGAGAAGAATAGCAGAAAATCCCCTAATTCAGGTGTGCAAACCTTGAGGTATCACACCCAAGAAAACTGAAGACTGTAATCACTACAAAAGGTGTTTCAACCAAGTATTGACTACAAGAAATCACAGTGGTATAGAAATCTATATATGAATTTTGAAACCCTTCACAGATATAGATAAAAATTAATGACGTTTATTAAGTTATTTAAAAGGACATGGGTTTACACTAACAAGAACACACACACAAATGAAAAACAAGAACAAGGAGAAACCAAAGAATAGGACCCTGGTTTATAGTAAACTGGGAGATTCAGCTCTTTAATGATAGAGAGGTAAGTATATTTATCCCTTTTGGTGTATGATTGAATAACCTTGCGGGATTAGTGTGGACATAGCTTGTTGAGGAGTGGATGATATCCAGTACGTCAGATCTAGATACACCGTTCGTGTTGGGATATCCTCAAACCCAGTATGTATATGTCCTTAAATGATTGAGAAAGAAATATCAATCTAGACCTCTATTTGTATACTGGATCCCCAGTGGTGCCACATTAGTTTGAAGGTTGTTTTACCCGGGGTCTGGTTATGGTGCACTTAGATAGTATTGACCAGATCCCACAAAAACACACTCTTTAAATACCAAGATTGGCTCTGGCGTATGGTAGGTGGAAATTTACCGATTAACCGTTCGCCAAAAGGTAATGTAGTGGCGTCTAAAAAGTAGACTTATGCTCGGAGATAGGCTCGACGCGTTTCCCTATCCAATTTATTGGATAGTTCCTCAGGAGCAAAAGGTACGTATACCATCAATACATCTTTAGTCCTTTTACTGTGGACCATTCAAGACCAGGGTTGGTAAAAGAGAGAATTTCTCAAAAATAAATTGATTTTTTGATGAATTATGTCACCGATTTCTTGTTAAAAGAATGCCAAAAATTATATAGTATGCATTCCAACTCTTTCTCTTCTGGCTAGGTGTACCCCTCAAATATTCACATTGGCTGTTAAGCCGATCGGTTTTTTGGATATAACCGTCGGTCCCATCAGTCATTAAGTGAAAATAGACTAGAGCCAAGTAACCCTTGGTATATATCAGTGGTTCAGCAGGAAATTGTCCTAGTCTGAATTAACACCGATATGACCTTGGTTTTCTATATATCTGAATGCTCAGTCTTTTAATTAAGCTATTGAGAGGTTGCATAAGCAGGGCCCCCACAGGTTAGTGAATGGCACCTGTTTTATCGGTGATATGGCTATCTGTCAGTTTCTACATAGCCAAAATATCACTCGATAATAATACTGCAATGTTCAGAGGGCAGATAGCAGAGAAAAACCCAATTGGCAGTTACAGGGTTAACGCTCGGCAGAGCAGTTGCAGTTGTAATTACAAGCTCAGCAAAGCAATTGCAGAAAAAGCCTAGACAGGAGGACAGCACCACCTCTAGAGATTAGCCCCATCCACAGTCAGATGGGACCTGGGTAAGTGGTCCAAATAGGGAGAGCAAGAGATAATGCCTGCGGCTCTGGTGGTGAGCGGCCGGCTATAAGGTGGTGAAGCTAATGTCAGGGGTTTTAAAGGGATCACTCCTCCTCTAGAGGGGAGGAGGAAGGACTGGGTGGCCTATCAGAGCCTTAGGTGGGCGGTCCTATCCGCGCTTGTATACTTCTCAATATATGTATCTGTCAGATGTTCTTACTTATTGATTTTCCAACACTGTATTTTAGGGCAGGGTTACCGGCGACCGAAACCGCAGAATCGCTGCAGTCGATCGCCGCTACTGCCACCCGATCGCTATCCACGCTAACGGTGTTGTCGCTTCCGCGTTCCACCCTGGAACGCTCAGCATGATGCGTAAATTACGTCATCACGCTAATGGAACGCCTCTTGGTGTAGCGCGGTGACGTCGATAACGTGCCGCGTCACCGTGGGCGTGGTCGAAGCCGGACGTGTGAGGTGACAGCGCTCCAAGCTGGAACGCATTGCACGTAATACAGTAACGTCACCACGTTGAATGGATACCAGATAGGCAGCGCCGCAGCTACGTTACCAATGCGTTCCAAGCCGGAACGCATCACGTGTTGCGCCGGCTCCGTCACCATCGCTGACCTCAAACACTTGGAGAGCGCTATTGGTGACGAACAGCCTCATACAGTGGGCGGGGCAAGCTGGTCCAGGTGATGTATAGAAGCGGACCCATCGGTGGAATAACGCCAGCATACGTTATAGCTCATAGTAAGTTGTAGAGAGTATATATATAGAGGCGGAGTTTCTGATGTTGATCATAATCAGGCAATGTAGGCTATGAATACGGGATTACTATAGTATTGTTACTAAGTCTCCAGATATAAACCCTTTTTTTATGCATCATAATATAATATAATAGTTTCAGCACTAGCTTAGTCAGATGTAAATCCAATCAGATTACATTGATGCCTATTTGATATGTCAGAAGTCATAGATATAGGTGCCTAATATTTGAATATACATGGACAATGCCGTAGGGTAATACCTTACTATATCAATTTAAAGGTCCAGTAAGTAGTCATATTTTGAGGAATTAGGTAGTCAAAGCTTATAGAAAACAGTTGAAATTCAGAATTGCGTTGAGGCCGTCCGGTTTAACTGTGTTTAATCTAAAGATCCAACTGGCTTCCTTTTGCAGGAGTTTTTTATCAATATTCCCGCGTCTTGCATTGGTTCGTAAAAGTTCAATGCCTTGAAATTTTAAATCTTTTACTTCCCCATTATGGACATCGCGAAAATGATCTGCAAGTGGGGTCGATTCGCCTCGGCAAATGTTGCCCACGTGCCCCAGGATACGCCGCCGGAATTCTTGGATGGTCTTTCCGACGTAGTTCCTGGGGCACGGGCAGGATGCCATATAGATGATGTTACGTGTTTTACAATTTATAAAGTCACGGTTTTGATAAATCTTGCCTGTGCTTGCACTCGTGAATGTGTTACTCTTGAGAATAAATTTGCAAGCTACACAGTTATGACAGGGAAAGGTCCCGGATGGTTTCTGACTAGTAAGCCAGTTCTCCTTAGGCTCTGTTGTCAGATGACTCTTCACTAAATGATCCCTGATGTTGTGTCCTCTCCGGAATGTGATCATCGGATCAGATGGCAGAGTTTCTGTAAGATCCGGATCGTTTTTAATTATACTCCAATAATGTTGGAGTATTTGTCGCACTTTATATGTGTCAGTATCAAAGGTTCCAATTATCCTTGATATCGGAGTCTCATCTCTTGTTTTATGAACAAGCAGATCCCGTCTTGATTGTTGTTTTGCATATTCATATGCACTCTCGATGATATTACATGGGTAGTCCCTGTCCAGAAATCTTTGTCTTAGGCCCATGCTTTTCTGTTCAAACTCATGGTCATCAGAACAGTTACGTCTAACCCTCAAGAACTGTCCTTTTGGGATACCGCGTTTAAGGGCAAATGGGTGGTGACTATCCCATTTAAAAAGGCTATTCGTCGCTGTTGTCTTTCGATGAAGTGTGGAGGAGATAGTACCATCCTCTCTTTTAGATAACCATAGGTCTAAAAAGGCTACCGATTCCAAATTAATCTCTGCTGTCAGTTTCAGATTTAAGTCATTGATGTTAAGTGTATTTATGAAACTTTGAAGAGATGTTTCGGTGCCTGCCCATAGAATCAAGATATCATCTATAAAGCGTAGCCATAATATGATTTTGTCCGACCACTCATTGTTGGTATAGACGAACTTTTCCTCCCACCAGCCCAGGTAGAGATTGGCGTACGATGGGGCACATGAAGTCCCTATCGCCGTCCCCCTGGACTGGTGGAAGTACTTCGTATCGAAAAGAAAATAATTGTGGGTTAACACAAAGGACAAAAATTCCAGGACGTGATGACTATGTTGCGAGAATTGGAGACCCCTTTGTTCAAGAAAAAATTGAGTCGCTTGGATACCTCCTGTATGAGGGATGGAACTATAAAGAGATTCCACGTCGAGAGTCACGAGAAGAGTATCTGGATCAACAGTGATTCCCTCCAGCATTTTGAGAACATCTGTAGTATCTTGTACATGGGACCTTAGTGAAGTGACGAACGGCCTCAAGATTTTATCTATATAGACACTTAAATTTTGTGTAAGATTATTCACTCCGGAGACTATAGGTCTTCCACGGAGAGGATTGAGTCCCTTATGTATTTTAGGAAGGGCATAGAAAGTCGCAATGGTCGGATGTTCTGGATAGATAAAGTCACATTCTTTTTGAGTAATGCATTTAGCTTCAAGAGCCTTTTGTAAAAGATTTCTGAGTTCCAACTGATAGCGTAAAGTGGGGTCAGAGGATAGTATGTGACTTTATCTATCCAGAACATCCGACCATTGCGACTTTCTATGCCCTTCCTAAAATACATAAGGGACTCAATCCTCTCTTTATAGTTCCATCCCTCATACAGGAGGTATCCAAGCGACTCAATTTTTTCTTGAACAAAGGGGTCTCCAATTCTCGCAACATAGTCATCACGTCCTGGAATTTTTGTCCTTTGTGTTAACCCACAATTATTTTCTTTTCGATACGAAGTACTTCCACCAGTCCAGGGGGACGGCGATGGGGACTTCATGTGCCCCATCGTACGCCAATCTCTACCTGGGCTGGTGGGAGGAAAAGTTCGTCTATACCAACAATGAGTGGTCGGACAAAATCATATTATGGCTACGCTTTATAGATGATATCTTGATTCTATGGGCAGGCACCGAAACATCTCTTCAAAGTTTCATAAATACACTTAACATCAATGACTTAAATCTGAAACTGACAGCAGAGATTAATTTGGAATCGGTAGCCTTTTTAGACCTATGGTTATCTAAAAGAGAGGATGGTACTATCTCCTCCACACTTCATCGAAAGACAACAGCGACGAATAGCCTTTTAAAATGGGATAGTCACCACCCATTTGCCCTTAAACGCGGTATCCCAAAAGGACAGTTCTTGAGGGTTAGACGTAACTGTTCTGATGACCATGAGTTTGAACAGAAAAGCATGGGCCTAAGACAAAGATTTCTGGACAGGGACTACCCATGTAATATCATCGAGAGTGCATATGAATATGCAAAACAACAATCAAGACGGGATCTGCTTGTTCATAAAACAAGAGATGAGACTCCGATATCAAGGATAATTGGAACCTTTGATACTGACACATATAAAGTGCGACAAATACTCCAACATTATTGGAGTATAATTAAAAACGATCCGGATCTTACAGAAACTCTGCCATCTGATCCGATGATCACATTCCGGAGAGGACACAACATCAGGGATCATTTAGTGAAGAGTCATCTGACAACAGAGCCTAAGGAGAACTGGCTTACTAGTCAGAAACCATCCGGGACCTTTCCCTGTCATAACTGTGTAGCTTGCAAATTTATTCTCAAGAGTAACACATTCACGAGTGCAAGCACAGGCAAGATTTATCAAAACCGTGACTTTATAAATTGTAAAACACGTAACATCATCTATATGGCATCCTGCCCGTGCCCCAGGAACTACGTCGGAAAGACCATCCAAGAATTCCGGCGGCGTATCCTGGGGCACGTGGGCAACATTTGCCGAGGCGAATCGACCCCACTTGCAGATCATTTTCGCGATGTCCATAATGGGGAAGTAAAAGATTTAAAATTTCAAGGCATTGAACTTTTACGAACCAATGCAAGACGCGCGAATATTGATAAAAAACTCCTGCAAAAGGAAGCCAGTTGGATCTTTAGATTAAACACAGTTAAACCGGACGGCCTCAACGCAATTCTGAATTTCAACTGTTTTCTATAAGCTTTGACTACCTAATTCCTCAAAATATGACTACTTACTGGACCTTTAAATTGATATAGTAAGGTATTACCCTACGGCATTGTCCATGTATATTCAAATATTAGGCACCTATATCTATGACTTCTGACATATCAAATAGGCATCAATGTAATCTGATTGGATTTACATCTGACTAAGCTAGTGCTGAAACTATTATATTATATTATGATGCATAAAAAAAGGGTTTATATCTGGAGACTTAGTAACAATACTATAGTAATCCCGTATTCATAGCCTAAATTGCCTGATTATGATCAACATCAGAAACTCCGCCTCTATATATATACTCTCTACAACTTACTATGAGCTATAACGTATGCTGGCGTTATTCCACCGATGGGTCCGCTTCTATACATCACCTGGACCAGCTTGCCCCGCCCACTGTATGAGGCTGTTCGTCACCAATAGCGCTCTCCAAGTGTTTGAGGTCAGCGATGGTGACGGAGCCGGCGCAACACGTGATGCGTTCCGGCTTGGAACACATTGGTAACGTAGCTGCGGCGCTGCCTATCTGGTATCCATTCAACGTGGTGACGTTACTGTATTACGTGCAATGCGTTCCAGCTTGGAGCGCTGTCACCTCACACGTCCCGCTTCGACCACGCCCACGGTGACGCGGCACGTTATCGACGTCACCGCGCTACACCAAGAGGCGTTCCATTAGCGTGATGACGTAATTTACGCATCATGCTGAGCGTTCCAGGGTGGAACGCGGAAGCGACAACACCGTTAGCGTGGATAGCGATCGGGTGGCAGTAGCGGCGATCGACTGCAGCGATTCTGCGGTTTCGGTCGCCGGTAACCCTGCCCTAAAATACAGTGTTGGAAAATCAATAAGTAAGAACATCTGACAGATACATATATTGAGAAGTATACAAGCGCAGATAGGACCGCCCACCTAAGGCTCTGATAGGCCACCCAGTCCTTCCTCCTCCCCTCTAGAGGAGGAGTGATCCCTTTAAAACCCCTGACATTAGCTTCACCACCTTATAGCCGGCCGCTCACCACCAGAGCCGCAGGCATTATCTCTTGCTCTCCCTATTTGGACCACTTACCCAGGTCCCATCTGACTGTGGATGGGGCTAATCTCTAGGGGTGGTGCTGTCCTCCTGTCTAGGCTTTTTCTGCAATTGCTTTGCTGAGCTTGTAATTACAACTGCAACTGCTCTGCCGAGCGTTAACCCTGTAACTGCCAATTGGGTTTTTCTCTGCTATCTGCCCTCTGAACATTGCAGTATTATTATCGAGTGATATTTTGGCTATGTAGAAACTGACAGATAGCCATATCACCGATAAAACAGGTGCCATTCACTAACCTGTGGGGGCCCTGCTTATGCAACCTCTCAATAGCTTAATTAAAAGACTGAGCATTCAGATATATAGAAAACCAAGGTCATATCGGTGTTAATTCAGACTAGGACAATTTCCTGCTGAACCACTGATATATACCAAGGGTTACTTGGCTCTAGTCTATTTTCACTTAATGACTGATGGGACCGACGGTTATATCCAAAAAACCGATCGGCTTAACAGCCAATGTGAATATTTGAGGGGTACACCTAGCCAGAAGAGAAAGAGTTGGAATGCATACTATATAATTTTTGGCATTCTTTTAACAAGAAATCGGTGACATAATTCATCAAAAAATCAATTTATTTTTGAGAAATTCTCTCTTTTACCAACCCTGGTCTTGAATGGTCCACAGTAAAAGGACTAAAGATGTATTGATGGTATACGTACCTTTTGCTCCTGAGGAACTATCCAATAAATTGGATAGGGAAACGCGTCGAGCCTATCTCCGAGCATAAGTCTACTTTTTAGACGCCACTACATTACCTTTTGGCGAACGGTTAATCGGTAAATTTCCACCTACCATACGCCAGAGCCAATCTTGGTATTTAAAGAGTGTGTTTTTGTGGGATCTGGTCAATACTATCTAAGTGCACCATAACCAGACCCCGGGTAAAACAACCTTCAAACTAATGTGGCACCACTGGGGATCCAGTATACAAATAGAGGTCTAGATTGATATTTCTTTCTCAATCATTTAAGGACATATACATACTGGGTTTGAGGATATCCCAACACGAACGGTGTATCTAGATCTGACGTACTGGATATCATCCACTCCTCAACAAGCTATGTCCACACTAATCCTGCAAGGTTATTCAATCATACACCAAAAGGGATAAATATACTTACCTCTCTATCATTAAAGAGCTGAATCTCCCAGTTTACTATAAACCAGGGTCCTATTCTTTGGTTTCTCCTTGTTCTTGTTTTTCATTTGTGTGTGTGTTCTTGTTAGTGTAAACCCATGTCCTTTTAAATAACTTAATAAACGTCATTAATTTTTATCTATATCTGTGAAGGGAAGTATTGACTACAAGGTGTAAATACTTATGTCAATGAAAAATTATAGTTTTTTTTTTTTGTTTTTTTTTATTCACAAGCATTTCTTTACAAATAGTGCACAATTTTTGGGACAAACGATTTTTTTTTACATTTGCACAAGACCAAAGTCAATAGAGGGGAGTCATATACTTGAGTGATGTTTTCAATGTGTGCACTCTGCTGCTATTTTATTTGCGCAACCAAAATGCGCACACAAAATACGCCTATGAACCAACCATAGGCGTACCATCAGGGGTCGCAATAGCGACCGGAACCCTACACTAAGGGGCCTCTAAGGCCACCCTCCTCCATACACAAATCCACATTCAGTGCATAACCGGCTAGTCATACTGTCAGCCACACCTCACTAATCACTCGGCCGGAAGTGTGACCAGCCAGAGAGGAAGCAGAGAAGAGGAGAAGGGAGGCAGACGCTCAGCACTGCACAGAGTGCAGCAAAGTAGGATGATGATGTCCAGGGGCGTATCTAAAGGCTTAGGGGCCCGGGTGCAAAAGTTCAGCTAGGGCTCCCCCTGGACCTCCACTCCACACTCCCCCATACCCATACCTAAATCGTGCTGCATAAATGATCTAGCCCCGTAATCTTTCCAAACATGACCCATACCTAAATCATGCTGCATAAATGATCTAGCCCCATAATCTTTCCAAACATGACAAATTTCCTGCACATGAAAATGTGTTTTTTAGCCCTGCAGGCCACTCTCACACACACCGCTTTTTACTGCTATTATCATGGTGTCCCGAGCGTATGCAGAGAGCAGCGTGTCACTCACCTGCTCTCACGGCCCCAGCTCTTTCATGTGCCCGCTGCCAGGCAGCCGGCGCAAGCGCAGAGCGGAGCTGGCGGCCAGGGAGTGACGTTTCTGTGGGGGATCTGCGAGCCCCGCACAGAAATAGAGCGTGCCGCGATTTGTTTGCCGCGCGAGATTTTGTGCGGCCAAACCACGTCCGTCTGCCTAGGATTGCGTTTGCTAATGCAATCCTATGGCAGCTTCCACATGCGGAAATTCCGCGGGAAATCTCGCCGTGGAATTTCCGCCCGTCTGCAGGCGGCTTTACATAGATAGATGGCTAGATACATACAAAGATAGATAGGAGGTAGACATTTATGGGATAGGCAATCTATCTCTATCATATCTCCTATCTCATATCTATCTATCTCCCTAATATATAGATAGGCAATCTATCTCCTATCTCATAAATGTCTACCTCCTATCTATCTTTGTATGTATCAGTCATCTCCCTATCTATATCTCGTATCAAGACAGATATGAGACAGATAGATATGAGACAGATAGATATGAGACAGATAGATATGAGACAGATAGATATGAGACAGATAGATATGAGACAGATAGATATGAGACAGATAGATATGAGACAGATAAATATGAGATAGATAAATATGAGATAGATACGAAATAGCTTGATAGATAGGAGATAGATATTTCCTATCTATCTCATTATAGCTCATATCTAGATAGATAGATAGATAGATAGATACGAGATGATAGATAGATATGTGATAGATAGATATGAGAGAGATATCTATCTATCTATCTCACATCTAGATATGAGAAAGATAGATAGATAGATAAATAGGAGATAGATAGGGGATAAAATATAAATAGATATGAAAGATATATATATATATATATATATATATATATATATATATATATACACACACACACACACACATTATATATATATATATATACACATATACATATACATACACACACACACACATTATATATGTATATATACACACACACACACACACACACACACACCCCAGGGCCCGGACCACTACTTCTCCATGTGACAGCAGCACAGGCAGACGAAGCAGCTTCCGTTCAGCAGGAGGCAGGGGCAGCACATGTGACTGCCTCCCTCCTCCTCCCTGTTAATATCTATATCTAGCTCTAGCTTTCTACCTCATATCTATCTTTCTCTCACATATCTATATCGGAATATCTATCTAACTCTCTCTCATAACTACCCATCTCTCTCGTATCTATCTATATCTATTTTTCTCTCTCATATCTAGCAATCTGTCTATCTCTCCATCTATCTCATATCTACCTCTATCTCACATCTATCTGTTTATCTACCGATCTCTCTCATATCTATTTATCTACTTCCTATCTAGCTAGCTCTCACATATCTATCTATCTCATATCTATATTTATCTAGCTCTCTCATATATATTTAACTATCTATCTCTCTCATATCTATCTATCTATCGATCTGCCTGTCTATCTCTTATATCTACCTTTTTATCTATCTACCTCATATCTATCTAGCTCTCTCATATCTATCTTTCTCCCACATATCTATTTATCTATCTCTCATATGTATCTATCCATCCCATATCTAGCTCTCTCATATCTCTATCTATCTATCTACCTCATATTTATCTCTCTCTCTCTACCATGTATATTTATTTCTCTCTCTCATATCTATCTCTCATATTAATCTATATCTATCTTTTTCTCTCTCACATCTATCTCACTCATAACTATCTCATATCTATCTTCCTAGCTCATATTTATCTGTCTGTCTAATATCTGTCTCATATCTATCTATCTATCTATCTCTCATAACCATCTCTAATTTATCAATCTCATATCCATCTATCTATTCGTCATCTATCTATATCATATCTATCTCAAATCTGTCTGTTTATGTCTCAAGTCTATCTCTCATATCTGTCTCCCATTTATCTGTCTCTTATCTCTTTATCTCATATCTATCTATCTCATATCTGTCTCAAATCTTTATCTCATATCCATCCATTTATTTTATCTCTATCTATCTATCTATCATTCTCTTATCTATCTATTTAATCTCCGTCTCAATTCTCTCCATCTCATATCTATCTATCTTTCTCTCACATCCATCTATTTTATCTCATATCATTCTCCTATCTTTCTATATCATATCTGTCTCAAATCCAACCGTCTATCTGTCTCAAGTCTAGCTGTCTCATATCTATATATCTCATATTTATGTTCTATATCTCTCTATCTCATATCTATATGTCTGCCTATCAGTCTCATATGCATCTGTCTCATGTCTGTCTCCTATCTGTCCCATTTCTATCTACATTTCTATCTCATGTCTCTCTGTGTCAAATCTATCGATCTGTCTATCTCTCATATCTCTCTATCATAGCTATCTATATTTCTCTCGCTCTCATATCTCTCAAATCTATATCTATCTATTTCTTTAACTATATCTCTCTATCTTTCTCATATCTATCTCTCATTTTAATATATATCTATCTATTTCTCTCTCACATCTATCTCTCATAACTATATCTCATATCTATCTGTCTGTCTCATATCTATTCATCTTTTTATGTCTCATATCTCTCATATATATCTATGTATGTCTATCTCATATCTATCTGTCTCTTTCTCTCATATCTATCTATCAATCTTTTTCTCTCATATCTATCTATCCATCTAGCTTATCTCTATATATATGATATCTATCTATCGACCATTCTCCTATCTATCTATATCATATATATTTAAAATCTATCTATATGTATGTGTCTCTGCCTCATGTCTATCGATCTGTCTATCTAGCTCTCTCATATCTATCTTTCTCTCACATGTCTATCTTTAATATTTATGTATCTCTCTCATATCTATCTCATATCTATCAGTCTCTCTCTCTCTCTTTATATATATATCATTCTCATATCTATATCATATCTGTCTCAAATCTGTCTATCGGTCTCAAGTCTATCTGTCTCATATCTATCTGTATGTCTATCTCGCTCTCCCTCATATCTCATATCTATCTCTCTCATATCTATCTCTCATATTATTCTATATCTATGCAATTCTCTCATAACTATCTATGTCTGTGTATCTCTAATTTATCTATCACATATCTATTTGTCTCTTTCTCTCATATCTATCTCATGTCTATCTGTCTCTTTCTCTCATATCTATCTATCTATCTATCTATCTATCTATCTATCTATCTCATATCTATCTTCCAATCTCATATCTATCTGTCTCATTGATCAATTTATCTATGTCTCATATCTATCTCTCTTATACCTCTCTCTCTCTTTCTATCTCATAACTATCTGTGTCTGTCTATCTCTAAACAAACATCTATCTTATATCTATTGTCTGTATTTCTCTCACTCTCTCTCATATCCATCTATCGGGACGCTGTGCTAATAATGGAAAAAAGTGGTGTATGTGTGTGTATGTGTGAGAAAGTGGCCTAAGGGTCTACAAACAAATTTTCATGTAGTGCAGAAAATAAGTCATGTTTGGAAAGATTACGCCAAGGGGCTAGATTATGTATGGAAATTCATATTGCAGCTGTATGCATCATGATTTAGGTATGGGTACAGGGGAAGGGGGCCCCGAGCTGAACTTTTGCACCCAGGCCCCTGAGACTTTAGTTAAGCCCCTGAAACCAACCCATTAAAATTAATGTGTTCTATTTTCTGCGTATTGCGCACACAATTTTATATGTGCAAATATGCGTGCAAATGCGCCTGTGTACACCCAGCCTTACTCCGTACTACATGTTCAGAAGTCCTGGCATCACTTCTGTTTGCCTTCACACAAGGCTATCTACTGGATGGCAAAATGATTTGGCTCCACAGAACACTTGGATCTCGTCCGTAGGTTCATGCTGAGATGAAATGACTTTTGAGTAGTTATAAATGTAGCAAAATGTAACCAAATGCTGATAACTTGCTGCAACAATAATGTTTACATAAGAAAAGCTATTGGAAGAGTAAAATATCTGTGTCACAGTTATTTCACTTATTAAGTGTCAAACTAAACTTTGCTAGATCTGTATTACAAGATGTAACTCCGTAAAATAAAATAACTTGTTCACTTTACTGAATGTAAGACATCGTACCTTTTTTAGAGGTTTTAAGAGAACAACACCACATCCTTCTCCTCTTCCATATCCATCAGCTTTGTTGGAAAATGGTTTACATATCCCATCTGGAGAAAGCATATTTGCTTTGCTAAGCATAACGTACATAAGAGGTTCAATGATGCAATTGGCTGCTCCACAGATCGCCATATCACAATCACCTGTTGATGACCGGTATCAGTCTTTGTAACAAGAAGCACTTTTCTGTTCATAAGCCAGAAATACAGTAATTCTTTTCATTCTTAGAATTAAATATACTATTCTTTGATATTAAAGCAGATCTGTTATGTAGTTAGGTTGTCCTGTACGAGGGCTGCATATTATAATGACAGGTCTGATTAGTTTTTATACCAAATGACAAAGATACTGTGCCTCTTGGTTAATAGCCAAAATAAAATACAGCAGACTCACAGAGGCTTTCTAGATTATGAGTCCAGTGTTTTCCTCACCACCTTGCCAGTGAATGAGGCCCACTAAAGTAACTGTCAGTATACATAGTAAATGCTCGGGTGCTCGTTGCTCGAGTCGAACTTCCCGCGATGGTCAAGAGTTCATTTCGAGTAACGAACCCCATTGAAGTCAATGGGCGACTCAAGCATTTTTGTATATGACCGATGCTCCGCTTAGGTTTTCCAGATTTTCACAAATGAAAACCTAAGAAAGTGATGGAAACGCCACAAAAACGGATAGGGCAGGCCAGGGGCAACATGCAGGGCTGCATCTCAGGCTCCCTGGTCTCACTATTAAGCCACAATAGTGGCAAGAGTGTGCCCCCGCCCCAACAATTTTTACTTTGGACAAACCCTCATTAGCAAGGCACACCTTAGCTAAGCACCACACTACCTCCAACCAAGAACAATCACGACCTGCGGGACACACGCAGCCTCTACTCTGGGGTTACATGCTGCCCAACCCAACGCACAACCAGGTACAACAGCACCATGGGAAGTCAGTGTACACCCACAGCATGGGTGGGTGCCAGTAACCCAGAGAAGGTACATTAAGAAACCCCATTGCAGTGTCCCGGATAGCTATGGTACCGTTAGAGAAAATGCATGTTGGCCTCGGCCCACAATCCATGCCCTAGTTAGTCAGTGTTTTTTGGGGGCCAGATAGGTAGAACACTGCGATGGGAAGACTTAGTATACTGATAGTATACACAGACCCCTGTAACATTTATGTAGCAGAAGCATAGGCAGACCGCAGTTCCATTTTTCTAGCAGCAGTATAGGCAGACACCTGTAACTTTTACATGGCAGAAGTTTGGGCAGACCCGTATAACATTTACGTGGCAGCAGTATAGGCAGACCCCTGTAACATTTTTGTAGCAGCAGTATTGCAACCACAGTAACATTATTGTAGCAGCAATAATTAAAACATGCTATTGGCAGACCCCTGCAACATCTACGTGGTAGAAATATAGACAGACACCAGTAACATCCTTGTGGCAGCAGTATAGGCAGACCCCCTGTAACATTTACGTGGCAGAAGTACAGGCAGACCACTGTAACATTTACGTGGCAGAAGTATGGGCAGATCGCAGTAACATCCTTGTGGCTGCAGTATAGGCAGACCCCTGTAACATTAACGTGACAGAAGTATAGGCAGACCCTTGTAACATTTACGTGGCAGAAGTATAGGCAGACCCCTGTAACATTCTTGTAGCAGCAACATAGGCAGACCCCTGTAACATTTTAGTGGCAGACGTATAGGCAGATCCCTGTAACATTTATGTGGCAGAAGTATAGGCAGACCCCTGTAACATTTTGTGGCAAAAGTATAGGCAGACCCCTGTAACATTTTACTGGCAGCAGTATAAGCAGACCCCTGTAACATTTAACTGGCAGCAGTATAGGCAGACCCCTGTAACATTTAACTGGCAGCAGTATAGGCAGACCCCAGTAACATTCTTGTAGCAGTAGTATAGGCAGACCCCTGTAACATTTACATGGCTAAAGCATAGGCAGACCCCAGTCACATTCTTGTCGCAGCAGTATAGGCAGACCCAAGTAACATCCTTGTGGCTGTAGTATAGGCAGACCCCACTAACATTTCTGTTTCAGGAGTATAAGTAGACCCCTGTAACATTTATGTAGCAGAAGCATAGGCATACCCCAGTAACATTTCTGTAGCAGCAGTACTGGCAAACCCCTGTAACATTTCAGTAGCAGCAGTATAGGCAGACCCCTGTAACATTTTAGTGGCAGAAGTTCGGGCAGACCCCAGTAACATTTACGTGGTAGAAGTAAAGGCAGACCCCAGTAACATTCATGTAGCAGCAGTATAGGCAGACCCCAGTAACATCCTTGTGGCAGCAGTATAGGCAGACCCCTGTAACATTTCTGTCGCAGCAATATAAGCAGACCCCTGTAACATTAATGTAGCAGAAGCATAGGCAAACCCCAGTAACATTTCTGTAGCAGCAGTATAGGCAGACCTCAGTAACATTTTTGTAGCAGCAGTATAGGCAAAACCCGTGTAACATTTACGTGGCAGAGGTTTGGGCAGACCCCTGTAACATTTACGTGGCAGAAGTAAAGGCAGGCCCCTGAAACATTTAAGTGGCAGCAGTATAGGCAGACCACTGTAACATTCTTGTAGCAGCAGTATTGGCCGACCCCTGTAATATTTCAGTGGCAGCAGTATAGGCCGACTCCTGTAACATTCTTGTAGCAGCAGTATTGGCAGACCCCAGTAACATTCTTGTAGCAGCAGTATAGGCAGACCCGTGTAATAATTTACGTGGCAGAAATTTGGGCAGACCCCAGTAACATTTACGAGGCAGAAGTATAGGCAGACCCCTGTAACAATCTTCTAGCAGCAGTACTGGCAGACCCCAGTAACATTCATGAAGCAGCAGTATAGGAAGAGCCCAGTAACATTCTTGTGGCAGCAGTACTGGCAGACCCCAGTAACATTCTTCTGGCAGCAGTATAGGCAGACCCCTAAAACATTTACTTTGCAGAAGTATAGGCAGACCCCAGTAACATCCTTGTGGCAGAAGTATAGGCAAACCCCTGTAACATTTACGTGGCAGAAGTATAGGCAGACCCCTGTAACATTTACATGGCAAAAGTATAGGCAGACTCCTGTAACATTTAAGTGGCAGAAGTATAGGCAGACCCCTATAACATTTACATGGCAAAAGTATAGGCAGACCCCTGTAACATTTAAGTGGCAGAAGTATAGGCAGACCCCTGTAACATCCTTGTGGCAGCAGTATAGGCAGACTCCAGTAACATTTCTGTCTCAGCAGTATAAGCAGTCTCCTGTAACATTTATGTAGCAAAAGCATAGGCAGACCCCATTAACATTTCTGTAGCAGCAGTATTGACAGACCGCTGTAACATTTACGTAGCAGAAGTATAGCCAGACCCCTGTAACATTTAAGTGGCAGCAGTATAGGCAGACCCCTGTAACATTTTTGTAGCAGCAGTACTGCAACCCCAGTAATATTATTGTAGCAGCAGTATTGGCAGACCCCTGTAACATCCACGTGGTAGAAGTATAGGCAGACACAAGTAACATCCTTGTGGCAGCAGTATAGGCAGACCCCTGTAACATTTACGTGGCAGAAGTATAGGCAGACCACTGTAACATTTACGTGGCAGAAGTATAGTCAGACCGCAGTAACATCCTTGTGGCTGCAGTATAGGCAGACCCCTGAAACATTTATGTGACAGTAGTATAGGCAGACCCTTGTAACATTTACGTGGCAGAAGTATAGGCAGACCCCAGTAACATTTAACCCCTTGAGTGGCACGCCCGGAAATTTTCCGGGACGAGCTCCACTGCTCATAGCAACATAGCCTGGAAGATTTCCGGGCTATGTATCACTACGGGAGCTGCAGAGCACAATGCCACAAGCTGTGTCAGTGTGCTCTGCCTGCACAGACCCACAGAGAACAAAGCAAGAGCTTTGAAAAACCAGCAGAACATATTGCCGATCTGCCGGCAATCTCCTGCTTTGTTTACAGGTTGCCATAGAGACCATCGGCTTGTCAGAAGCAAGCCGATGGTCTCTGTGGCAGGGAGAGCTTGGTGCTTGGCTGTGAGAGGACAGCTAGGATATAGCTCTTACAGCAGAGATCTCTGCTGTGTTAACCCTTTACATGCTGCAGTCTATGTAACATCCTTGTGGCAGAAGTATAGGCCGACCCTTGTAACATCCTTGTGGCAGAAGTATAGGCAGACCCCTGTAACATTTACGTGGCAGCAGTATAGGCAGACCCCTGTAACATTTACGTGGCAGAAGTATAGGCAGACCCCAATAACATTCTTGTAGCAGCAGTATTGGCAGACCCCAGTAACATTCTTGTAGCAGCAGTATGAGCAGACCCCTGTATCATTTTAGTGGCAGACGTATAGGCAAACCCCTGTAACATTTATGTGGCAGCAGTACTGGCAGACCCCAGTAACATTCTTCTGGCAGCAGTATAGGCAGACCCCTAAAACATTTACGTAGCACACATATAGGCAGACCCCAATAACATTCTTGTAGCAGCAGTATTAGCAGACCCCAGTAACATTCTTGTAGCAGCAGTATGAGCAGACCCCTGTAACATTTTAGTGGCAGACGTATAGGCAGACCCCTGTAACATTTTAGTGGCAGCAGTATAGGCAGACCCCTATAACATACTCGTAGCAGCATTATTGGCAGACCCCAGTAACATTCTTGTAGCAGCACTATAGGCAGACCCCTGTAACATTTACGTGGCAGATGTATAGGCAGACCCTAGTAACATCCTTGTGGCAGCAGTATAGGCAAACCCCTGTAACATTTATGTGGCAGCAGTACTGGCAGACCCCAGTAACATTCTACTGGCAGCAGTATAGGCAGACCCCTAAAACATTTACGTAGCAGACATATAGGCAGACCCCTGTAACATTCTTGTAGCAGCAGTATAGGCAGACCCCTGTAACATTTAAGTGGCAGAAGTATAGGCAGACCCCAGTCACATTCTTGTAGCATCAGTATAGGCAGACCCCAGTCACATTCTTGTAGCAGCAGTTTAGGCAGACCCCTGTAACATTTACGTGGCATAAGTGTAGGCAGACCCCTGTAACATTTAAATGGCAGCAGTATACGCCGACTCCTGTAACATTCTTGTAGCAGCAGTATAGGCAGACCCCAGTAACATTCTTGTAGCAGCAATATAGGCAGACCCTTGTAACATTTACATGGCAGCAGTATAGGCAGACCCCAGTAACATCCTTGTGGCAGCAGTATAGGCAGACCCCAGTAACATTTCTGTCGCAGCAGTATAAGCAGACCCCTGTAACATTTATGTAGTAGCAGCATAGGCAGACCCCAGTACCATTTGTTTAGCAGCAGTATAGGCAGACCCCAGTAACATTTCTGTAGCAGCAGTATTGGCAGACCCCAGTAACATTTGAGTAGCAGCAGTACAGGCAAACCCCTGTAACATTTACGTGGCAGACGTTTGGGCAGACCCCCTGTAACATTTACGTGGCAGAAGTATAGGCAGACCCCTGTAACATTCTTGTAGCAACAGTATTGGCAGACCCCAGTAGCATCCTTGTAGCAGCAATACAGGCAGACCCCTGTAACATTTCAGTGGCAGCAGTTGAGGCAGACCCCTGTAACTTTCATGTAGCAGAAGTATAGGCAGGCAGACCCCAGTAAAATTACGTGTACCAAGAGTACAAGTGTAGTGAAAAATTTATCAACCGAGAGGGCAGGTGAAACCCATAAATATTTTTGAAAGATACAGCTCACTGTCGCTTAATTTGTAACAGAGCCTGTCGGCAGCCCTGTTGAAAAAATTGGTTCATGTTAAAGTATCAATACTTTTAAAATTTTGAAAAATTGTAAAAAACATTGGTAGATGTAGATGAGCCTTTTGGGCCGCAGAAAAATTGGCCGTTCAGCACGATTACATGTTATTTCTGGAGGAGGAGTAGCAGGGGGAGGACTAATGTCAGATACAGATTGACAAAGCTAAATGCCCCGTTTTCCCGGTGATACAGAAGAGAGCGGTGGCAGTGAAAAGAATCTTTAGGTTCAGCTGCTCTCCGCCGGTGGAGAAGAGAAGTCTGGAGAAATCCAGGCTTTGTTCATCTTTATGAGTGTAAGCATTTTGGCACTGGCAGTTGACAGGCGGGTATGCTTATCCGTGATGATTCCCCCAGCTGCACTAAACACCCTCTCTGACAAGACGCTAGCGGCAGGGCAAGCCAGCACCTCCAGGTCATACAGCTCAAGTTCATGCCACGTGTCCAGCTTTGACACCCAATAGTTGTACGGAGCAGAGGCATCACGGAGGATGGTGGTACGATCGGCTACGTACTCCCTCACCATCTTTTTACAGTGCTCCCTCCGACTCAGCCTTGACTGGGGAGTGGTGACGCTGGGGAGCCATACAGCTGGCAAAGGCCTTGGAGAGTGTTCTCCTGCCTGCGCTGAACATGCTGCCTGATGTCCGCGCCTCCCCTGCTACTTGGCCCTCGGAACTTTGACTTCTGCCGCTAGCGCTTGTCAGATGGGAAGTTTACCATCAGTTTGTCCACCAGGGCCCTGTGGTATTGCATCACTCTCAAACCCCTTTCCTCTTCGGGAATGAAAGTGGAAAGGTTCTCCTTATACCGTGGGTCAAGCAGTGTGTACACCCAGTAATCCGTGTTGGCCAGAAGGTGTCCAACGCGAAGGTCACGAGAAAGGCAGCCTAACATGAAGTTAGCCATGTGTGCCAGGGTACCAGTATGCAACACACCGCTGTCCTCACTAGGAAGATCACTTTCAGGATCCTCCTCCACAGCCCATACACGCTGAACAGATGAGAGGCAAGCAGCATGGGTACCCTCTGCAGTGCAGAAAAAGGCGCTAAACATGCAGGGAAGGAAATGGAATTGATTCGAGTACCACGTGGTGCTCGTCTCGAGTAACGAGCATCTCGAACACCCTTATGCTCGGACGATTATGCTCGCTCATCTCTACATACAACTTTTTGATTGCTTTTTATTGAATTTTTTTCTTGGAGACAGAATGACTATTTCTGGCATTTTTAATTTCTTTTTAATGCGACGTTCACCATGCAGGGTAAATAATGCATTACTTTGATAGATTGGGCTTTTACGGATGCAGCGATACTAAGCATCTATTTTTGTTTTATGATTTTGATTTTTATTTCATCTAACTAATGACCTGTAAAAACACAGTTCATTAATTACAACTTACTGGTGGATGATCCGCAGCATTTGCGCCACCTAGAAACATACCCTATATGTTACATAAACCTACCCTTATAGTGTTCATTCAGCATGCGGTGTGTAACAGCGATTGAGAAATAGTTGTGCAATCGCTTTTGTTGTTCTTTTTACTAAGCAGGTCAATGGTGAGCCGACTGGATTTATTGTATAGGCAGATTTCCAAAACATACAATACAACGGCAATTGGATTACATTATTCCCCATAATTGGAAAAGCTTACATAGCATAAATAAACAGATATATTTGAATTCAGCGCACTAAAGGTACTATGAGCCACCTATGTGCTTATCAGTTACAAAAAACTTGGTAAAACGAACGAAAGTGAATAATTTTGTTGACATGTATAATACAATATGTGTACATTTATACACTTATATGGACATATTTCATATCTTGATAAGCAGACCCGATAGAGAAAATGTAATATCATTTTCAGAATCTATAACCCCAAAATACCCAAAAAAAGTTCTTACATCTCAGTCACCAAAAATTGTGTTCCCCAGTGTATTAAATATGGAGATACAATAAATCATGAATTTCTAACATTTACTACTCAAAATTAGTCACTAGTATTATATGAAACAAAGTGTTTGCGGATTAGAATGTCAGTAATAAAGTACAGTAAATTGTTGGTGTATATGGTTATGACTTAAGTCTCACATAGCCAAGCAGCATGGGGACACAAGCCACGTGGGGCTACCGAGCCTTTGGTTGGGGATTACTGCAGTACAGTATATGAGGATATTCTTATGTTATACTTGTGATGTATATACCTTGTTGGATGGATTGGCAGGCGTAATGTAAAGCAACAAGAAAGGAAGAACAACCGGTGTCGATGGTCAGAGAAGGGCCAGTCAGGTTGAAGCAATACGATATCCTGTTGGCGGCCATACATAAGGCTGTACCAACTCCATTTAAATGATTAATGTTATCAGCGCAGTTATTGTAAAGGCTGTATGCATCTCTGTTCATGATACCTGTAAAATGAAATATAGATTGAACTAGTAGCTCCTATAGATTACGTACAGCATCATTTGTAATATACCAGAATCATCAAACCAAAAGATACAAGTTTACACCCAGCCCATGGAACCCGGACCCCAAACTTTGTTTCCAGTGGTAGATAACTAGCATGGATAACTATACATGTAGCAAAATTAACCCTCTGCCACCTATTCATGTGCAGGACTATCCTGCAACTCTACAGACGAGATACCAAGCCAGCCGCAGCATCCCCAAGTACCATAAACTGTTTGCCGGGAGTGACAAGAGCGGCATTCATGGTGATAAACTGATCATCCCAAACCTTGTGTTCTCAAAGGATTGTGCATCTTGGCTCAACCCTTTTCAAATGTGAGCATTATAGTCTTAGGCCTCATTCAGACGGCTGTAACGTGGCCACTTCTTAGCTTTCATATTACAGCCACAAGATCTAAAACTCTCCAGGTTTAAGTGAACTAAACGTAACTCATCATACTCTAACTTTACAGCATCCGCTACATGGGGCCCTAAATGTTTCCATTCTAGTATCTTAATAACCTCACCTATAAATACTCCAGTTTCACTTCCACTGATGCTTTCTGTAGGGCAGCCGCCATCTTCCAGGGCTCTGTATGTACATTCAAGCAGTAGTTTTTGCTGCGGATCCATATTCTCAGTTTCAAATTTGCGGATTCCAAAAAGTTTATGGTCAAAGTCATTAATTCTACAAAAATGATTGAAATATTAAAATGCATTCAGCGATTAGATATTAAAGTATATTTAAGCTCTAAATGTTTATCAAAATATCATTAATTTAATTACAACTGGAAGTTTTGGAAAGTGGTCAGTGACTAAAATAGACCTGACTGCACCCACAGCAAAGGCAGGAATGAGGTGCTCATCCCGAGGTCTCCTTGAGTGTGCGCCCCACACATCCATTGGTCCTAACACCTCCTAACAGTCTGGTCAGATGCTCCTTTCTACTGGTGGTCTGTAGGGGGCATCCTGTGTCCGGTCAACTTGTGTGCCCCCATCCACTGGTCCCAACACCTCCTAACTGTCTGGTCAGACACTCCTCTCTACTGATGGTCTGTTGGGGGGTCCTGAGCTTGGTCACGCTGTGTGCCGTCACACATCCACTGGTCCCAACACCTCCTAACAGTCTGGTCAGATGCTCCTCTTAACTGATGGTCTGTCGGGGGGTCCTGAGCCGGGTCACCTTGTGTGCCCCTATCCACTGGTCCCAACACCTCCTAACAGTCTGGTCAGAACAGTCCGGTGGGGGAAAATTCATTGATAAGACCATTCAGCTTTTCACACCCCAACAATGCGCCCCTCTCAGACTCTAGTAACGGGGTGAAATCTCTTCTCTGCATTGTAGGGGTGTCTAGTGGCCAACAGGCTCTACACAAGTGGAAGAAGAGGTCACTACACACAAGGAGCCACCAAGAGCCTCTTATTGTACAAGAAAAGAGCCATTTTTAGGGCCTTGGGTGACAAAACTGTTCATCTAATCACACCACAACTCTCCTCATTTACAGATATACCTGAGATGGAGCCACAGGACGGGTTCTGCAGCAAAACAACAACTTCTTCTAGAAGCAAAATTGTTTTTACAAAAAGTGTATATTGAAAAATGTAACATCGGTAAAGTGACATAATGTACTTACCCCTCCACAAATGCAGCTCGCTTGGTACATATTTTTCCTGGCTCATTAGAATCAGAATCATACCAGTGTTTGATGTTAAATCTTTCTTCTGGTATCTCAGTGGTGCAGTTTTTCCCCTCAACAAGAACTTTCCAAAAGTTGTCGATTCCCTCACCTGTACAGTAGAAATATGACATTAGATATCCTTGAACGGTGGTAGATAGAGTAATAGAAAGAGATAAATCTATCAGATCTGCAGTAAAGACATGATTTGGTTGGAATTGTATCTGGACACTGGATTACTATTTCTCTGGGCTGTGTATCTGGGCACTGTGTAAGCACCGGCACAGGATAGTTGTGGAACCCTGAAAGAGATTTTACCCAAGTATGGCTGGTTTCACAGGGCCAAGAATCTCGCGGAAGTTTAGTGCATTGCGAGACGCACCAAATCCGTGCGAATATGAACTCTATTCTTTTGAATGGAGTCATATACATGAGCGATGTTTTCCCTCAACGCATCACGGTGAAGGAAAATATTATGGCCCTGTTCTATCTATTTGCGTTCTTCGGAACACATTACCCATTAATTTCAATGCGACCTTAAATACATTGCATAGCTTTCGCATACCGTTTGATGTGTATGCAAGGTTTTCCTTTGAAATCAATGGGAAACACTTCCGATCCGCAATAGAATTGGAAATTCACAAAAGCGATGTGTAGGTACCTTTAAAATGACACTCAAAATCCCATGACTTACTGCTAATGACCATACACTTAGTTCCTCTTTAATCTATAACTCCCACACCCCAGCTGCACAAAATCTCCAGACTGCGTTACCCCAATTAGATTAGTTCCCAATGTCCACAGTATTAGGCGTGCCCTAAATGCATCTTTTTAGGGAGCCCTAGCACATTCCCTAATCTAACTCTTCATTTTCCCCGCTTCTGTACTCCCCCTCAGAACTCGACCCCCTTCATCCCACTATATTCCCCACGCCGCATATGCCCTAATGCATCTCATATCTGTATGTACTCATAGGAGCAGTTAGTGGCTGGCTCATACAGCTCTATAATATATATATTACTCTATTTATATAAGAGATGAACAATCATTGTACAGAACAAACACTGCCACTTCTTGTGTCACCCCTATTTCCTCATAGACTTTTAAAATTGTCTTTTGGTATAACCCCTTAGGGACGAAGCCTCTTTGCGCCTTAGTGACAGAGCCAACTTTTGAAAATCTGACATGTGTCATCTAACATAGCATAACTCCATAAAGGCTTTACATATCCAAGTGATTCTGATACTGTTTTTTTCGCCACATGTTGTACTTCATATAAGTGGAAAAAATAGACTGATAGAATTTATAAACATTTATTAAAAGTGCCAATATTGGGAAAATTTTGAAAAAATTGTCATTTTTTCACATTTTCAACTGTAATTACGTAAATATGTGTAAACATACTGTACACATTTTTGCGAAGGTATACATTTCCATCAGTTTACTTTATTCTTGATGCACATTTGAAAAACTTTCTTACTTTTTTTTAAACATTTAGGAGACGTATAAATTTAACATTACTTTTCAACATTTTGAGGAATACTTTGTTTTCCTGCACCAAGCCAAGATTGCAAAGGCTCATAAGTGTCAGAAAGATAGATACCCCCACAAATGACTCCAATTTAAAAACTACACCCCTTAATGTATTCACTGAGGGGGGTTATGAATAGGGATGAGCGAGTATACTCGCTAAGGCACTACTCGTTCGAGTAATGTGCCTTAGCCGAGTATCTCCCTGCTCGTCCCTAAAGATTCGGGGGCCGCCGCAGCTGACAGGTGAGTTGCGGTGGGGAGCAGGGGAGAGCCGGCGGGAGAGAGGAAGAGAGAGATCTCCCCTCCGTTCCTTCCTGCTCTCCCCCGCAGCTCCCCGCCCCGCAGCGGCACCCGAATCTTTTGGGACAAGCGGGGAGATACTCTGCTAAGGCACATTACTCGAGCGAGTAGTGCCTTAGCGAGTATACTCGCTCATCCCTAGTTATGAGTATTTTGAACCCACAGATCCATGAGGGGAGGTGAAATTAACTTTATTTTTACTTTTTAAAAAACTTTTCACGATAGCCGCTATCCGCTGGATAGCGGCAATCAGGAGCCGGGAGCCAGGAGATTTAAAATTTACCCTCCAGTTTTCTGCGCATGCGCGTGACGTAATTCGTCTGGCGCGCATGCGCATAAGAGCCGCGCTGGGTCCCGGAGGAGCCTTTCACCGCAGCAGACATCGGGAAGCCGGGCAAGTACTTTCAGCTGCCCTGATGGATCCATCAGGGCAGCTGAATCTTTAACTTTTTAAACTTTTTTGTAAACTTTATTGCGATCAGCGCTATCCATTGGATAGCGCTGATCGCAATGCCGGGGGGACTGCCCGCAGCCGGGATGACAGCTCCATGCTGTCGGCTACCTGCGGGCACCGACAGCATGGAGCTGTCACGTCCAGAGCCTGAGGGGCATTAATCCTGAGAGGACGCATAATACTACGTCCTCTAGGATTAAAGCACACTCAGGCAGGACGTAGTTTCCGGATGGGGCCATCACTAAGGAGTTAAACAGGCTGTCCATTTATAAACTACTGATGGTCTATCCTGCTGATAGGCAATCAATAATAGAGCAATGGGGTCTACCACCTTGAACCCTGTCCATCAGCTGTTTGGTGGGACACTGTGCTTGTGCACTGAGCTGATTTATGTAGGAATATAACAGCTCTGTTCTCACTGCAGTGGTCAAATTTGGTATTGCAGTCCAAGTTCCCATTCACTTCAACGCAATCTGGGCCTGCAGTACCAAGCCTGGCCACTGCAGTGAGAACGCACCTATCTGCTTCTTGCAGAAATCAGCTCAGTGCACAAACATGGTAAGGATACATCACCCTGTCCTATATCATTAATCAGCGTAGACATGAAGCTGTTCTCTCAAATTCTGGCTCCAACATTTTATCCCAAGTCTCATGTATAGGAAACTGGTATAGGAGAGGCAGCACACTGGAATAGATCTTCTTACCAGAAAATGTTCATAAAAAGGCTTTTATTCATAATCCACACATAGAACCGCGACGTTTCGATCATCCGCTGTGATCTTTGTCAGGCATATACATCAGCAGGAAATTACCGCATTAAATAGTGACGATAACCAATCACCAATAACATATAAGAGCGACTAAACTAATACATGGAATGACGGGACTGGAATACCCAGAGAGGCTGTCCAAATTGGGACTATTTACTCTAGAAAAAAGAAGGTTAAGAGGCGACCAAATAACCATGTATAAGTACATGAGGGGACAACACATGGATCTCTCCCGCGATCTGTTTACACCCAGGACCACGACGGTAACAAGAGGACATCCGCTACGATTAGAGGAAAGTAGGTTTCATCACCAACACAGAAAGGGGTTCTTTACTGTAAGAGCAGTTAGACTGTGGAACTCTCTACCGGAGGAAGTGGTGATGGCAAAATCCATAGAGGAGTTTAAAAGGGGACTTGATGTCTTTCTGGAGAAGAAGGATATTACAGGATATAAATATTAGGTTAAGTGTCAATCCTGGTATATAGGCAGGTAGGAACTATTAGGGGTTGATCCAGGGAACAGTCTGATTGCCATTAGGGAGTCGGGAAGGAATTTTTTCCCAAAAAGGGCTAATTGACTTCTGGCCTTGGGGTTTTTTGCCTTCCTCTGGATCAACACAGTAGGATAGACAGGCTGGACTAGATGGACAATGTCTTCATTCGGCCTTACATACTATGTTACTATGTTACTATATCCACACACAAATAATTAAAACCTATACCTTACAGGTGTTCAGCAGGTGTCCGCCGCTCCACCGTCTGCATCACATCCCCTACGTCATCTTGCAGCGTCCATTTAACTCACCCAGATCCTCCCATGTAGGGGTATTCAGTAACATTAGGGAAATCAACCACAGGGGCAACCGTGGCACGTCATCACGTATAGCGTCATGACGTACAACGTCACCACGCAAAGCGTCATCATATGACTGGTCACATGACCTACCCGTTTCAACGATCGTCATCACTTCACCATGGAAACCACATCAACATAGCTCAAGAATACATCATGGCACATATAGAAGTAATTGACTGTGGGACACTGTTCTCTATGTGCCATGATGTATTCTCGAGCTATGTTGATGTGGTTTCCATGGTGAAGTGATGATGATCGTTGAAACGGGTAGGTCATGTGACCAGTCATATGATGACGCTTTGCGTGGTGACGTTGTACGTCATGACTAGAGATGAGCGAGCATACTCGTCCGAGCTTGATGCTCGTTCGAGTATTAGGGTGCTCGAGATGCTCGTTACTCGAGACGAGCACCACGCGGTACTCGTCTCGATTAAACGAGCACTGACCATTGAATTCCATGGAGCCGGCAATACAGCCGGCTCCATTAAAAGCACTGGCCTGCCGGCGAGCGCGGGATGAATTGTCGGGAAGGGGTTAAATATATAAGCCCTTCCCTGCAATTCATCCAGAAATGTGTAAAAAAAATAAAAAAAATAATAATATATACACACACACACACACACTCACCTGGTCCCGCAGATGAAGTTCAGCGCGGCCAGCGGCAGTCCTCCTGAACTGCTCTGAACAGCTGTGAGTAGTATTCAGCAGCCGGCGATTTAAAATCCCCGCCTGCTGAATGAGCTGCCTCTAATTGGTCACAGCCTGACCAATCAGAGGCAGATTCCACTCACACCCATTCATGAATTTATGAATGGGTGTGTGACTGCTGTCTCTGATTGGCTCAGCGGGACCAATCAGATGAGAGGCAGCAGTCACTCACCCATTCATAAATACATGAATGGGTGTGTGAGTGGAATCTGCCTCTGATTGGTCAGGCTGTGACCAATTAGAGGCAGCTCATTCAGCAGGTGGGGATTTTAAATCCCCGGCTGCTGAATACTGCTCACAGCTGTTCAGAGCAGTTCAGGAGGACTGCCGCTGGCCGTGCTGAACTCCGTCTGCCGGGACCAGGTGAGTGTATATATGATTTTTATTTTTACACATTTCTGGATGAATTGCAGGGAAGGGCTTATATATTTAACCCCTTCCCAACAATTCATCCCGTGATCGCCGGCAGCCCATTGCTTTCAATGGAGCCAGCTGTATTGCCGGCTTCATTGAATTCAATGGGCTAACATCGTTCTTCTCTGCCACAGCAGTTACAGCTGTGGGCAGAGGAGAACGATCTTTATGCTGACAGTGGGGGGGGGGTCTCACTCTTGCCACTATTGTGGCTTAATAGTGGGACCTGGGAACTTTAAATGCAGCCAAACATGTAGCCCCTCGCCTGCCCTATCCGTTTCTGTGTCGTTCCCATCACTTTCTTGAATTTCCCAGGTTTTCACAAATGAAAACCTTAGCGAGCCTCGGCGATATACAAAAATGCTCAGGTCGCCCATTGACTTCAATGGGGTTCGTTACTCGAAACGAACTCTCGAGCATCACTGAAAGTTCGACTCGAGTAACGAGCACCCGAGCATTTTGGTGCTCGCTCATCTCTAGTCATGACGCTATACGTGATGACACGCCACGGTTGCCCCTGTGGTTGATTTCCCTTATGTTACTGAATACCCCTACATGGGAGGATCTGGGTGAGTTAAATGGACGCTGCAAGATGACGTAGGGGACGTGATGCAGACGGTGGAGTGGCAGACACCTGCTGAACACCTGTAAGGTATAGGTTTTAATTATTTGTGGGTGGATATGTTATTGGTGATTGGTTATTGTCACTATTTAATGCAGTCATTTCCTGCTGATGTATATGCCTGACAAAGATCACAGCGGATGATCGAAACGTCGCGGTTCTATGTGTGGATTATGAATAAAAGCCTTTTTATGAACATTTTCTGGTAAGAAGATCTATTCCAGTGTGCTGCCTCTCCTATACCAGTTGAATACGTTTGTTTATGGACACTTGGAGTTCAGTGCCCGAGTAGGCGTGAACATATTGGCTTTTTTCCTCCCTCAGCTATTTTTTCTGCTGATTTTTAAGTGCTGCAGTTCCTTCTCTTGTGATCATGTATAGGAAACAAGATGATTTTGTCCCTGATCAAGAGGCCAGAAACAGTATTAGTAAATGTCCCTCATCTCTAAAGCCCACCACTCTAAGTCCCCTTCGTGTCTTGACAGTTGATGTGGAAAAAGCATTTGACAGGATTCATTGAAGGTTCTTGGAGGCAACCCTTCAGAAAACAGTCTAAGCCCATACATGAGGGTACGGATCATGGCCCTTTACCATCACCCCACTGCCCAGTTTAGGATCAATGGCTTTCTTTTTTTTCTCACTTCAAATATGGAGTAGGATGAATCAGGGGTGTCTCCTTTTACCCTAAATTATAGGAGAAGCGGCTCCCATAATGACAGGAAAGCGGGACATTGGAAACCTGTTCTGGAGTTCGGGACCCCTACCGATCAACAAGTTATCCCCTATCCTGTAGAAAGGGGATAATTTGCAATTATGTTACAACTAGAGATGAGCGAGTATACTCGCTAAGGCACTACTCGCTCGAGTAATGTGCCTTAGCCGAGCATCTCCCCGCTCGTCCCTAAAGATTCAGGGGCCGGCGGGCAGGAGTGGAGATCTCTCTCTCCCCCCACTCTCCCCTGCTCCCTGCCGCAACTCACCTGTCAGCCACGGCGGTACCCAAATCTTTATGGATGAGCTGGGAGATACTCGGCTAAGGCACAATACTCGAGCGAGTAGTGCCTTAGCGAGTATACTCGCTCATCTCTAGTTACAACCCCTTTTATGGCATAGTGGGCCATGAAATTTAATTTAATAAGTGCGGCATCTGTATGGGAAAGATAGATCTCCAAGCCCATTCCCTGCATTAGTAGGTAATCCTCACTTCTTAGCTATGTCAAGTGGTTCTTCTCTTCTTAGTTTTTTAGACACCCTGCTGCCTCATATATGAGAGTGACTGGCACAGTCTTGAGATCAGTGACAGTAGTTCTCAGGGATTTTGCACTGTTGGTTGGGGCACGGTTCTAGTATCTCCATGTTGGCAGTTATATCAATTCAAAAAGCTATGCTTCTCTTGAGTTGCCCCAGGTCATGTGGTCTCTGGTCTATAGCATGTTGCTTGCAGAGGGCATGTGGGACAGCAGCCCTGGTTTTCCACTGGCTTGGGAGAGGGAACTGGGGGTGTGATTTATGGTGGAATAAATCCTTTGCTTTGACACTTGGGCTCTCGATATCCATTAGGCTATAGGCACTTAAAGGGGTTTTCCATTACCTTAAATTGCTTTACAAACGCTCTGTACTTCCTGGTTGCTTAGGTCCAAAACATGTGGCTGCTGCAGCCATTCACTGGCCACAGCAGTGACCTTCTATAGTCAGTGGTTGGCTACAGCAGTCACATGTCCTGGTCAGCAGCAACCTGGGAGTGATTGTGAAGCAATTTAGGATAATAGGAAAACCCCTTTAATTATAGTGTAGGGCATGGGACCATTGTGAAACTGTATCCTTAGGTTTTGCCCCTCTTCTGAAGGTGTTCCTCAGCTCCAAGTACAATGCTCCACATTTGGTGGTTGTGCTCCTCATCGCCCCCCATGGTGAGAAATCTCTCTACTATACAATGTGTTGTGTAAGGTCTCATTTACCTCCTGGGAAATCACATCCTATTCCAACAATTGCTATCTGGTCTTCTAGTTCGTTCATTTCTGCAGCCCTGCAAGACAATAAGACATCATACTTAATAGAAGCATTACTGTTAGTATAAAACTGTTTAAAGGAAACCTGCCATGTCCTATAAGTACCAAATACTAAAATTATGATGCTTATAGGACAGGGAATGAGGAGTCCAGGGATGTGATTTACATGCTTAGCCAGCTCCCCGTTCCTGTGTTGTCAGTGGTGGAAGTCAGCGCTAGGTCAGTCAGTTTGCAGGCACACACTATTCTTTATGGTGCTTATAGGACATGACATAGGATCATAAATGGTAGAGTTGGAAGGGACCTCCGGGGTCATCTGGTCCAACTCCCTGCTCAATGCAGGATTCACTTAATCACCCCAGACTGATATTTGTCCACCCTTTGTTTAAACACTTCCATTGAAGGAGAACTCACCATCCTGGTAACTCTTCTCTGAACTTGCTCCAGTTTGTCTATGTCTTTTTTAAAGTGGGGTGCCCAGAACTGCATACAGCATTCCAGATCAGGTCTGAATAAGGAAGAGTAGAGGGGGGTAATAACCTTACGTGATCTAGACTCTATGCTTCTTTTCCCAGAATTGTATTTGCCTTTTTGGCTGCTGCATCACATCGTTGACTCATGTTCAGTCTATGATCTATTAGTATACCCAAGTATTTTTCACATGTGCTGCTGCTTAGCGCAATTCCTCCTATTCTGTATGTACTTTTTTTCATTTTTCTTTGAATTTCTCCTAGTTAAATACTGGGGGTGAGCGAGCATACTCGTCCGAGCTTGAGGCTCGTTCGAGTATTAGGGTGTTCGAGATGCTCGTTACTCGAGGCGAGCACCACGCGATGTTCGAGTTACTTTCACTTTCATCTCTGAGAAATTTGCGCGCTTTTCTGGCCAATAGAAAGACAGGGAAGGCATTACAACTTCCTCCTGTGATGTTCCAGCCCTATACCACCCCCCTGCAATGAGTGGCTGGGGAGATCAGATGACACTCGAGTATTTAAATCTGCCCCGCCCCGCGGCTCGCCACAGATGCATGCTGACATAGATCAGGGACAGTGCTGCTGATGCTGCTGCTGCTGCTATAGGGAGAGTGTTAGGTGTTATTTTAGTCTTCAAGAACCCCAACGGTCCTTCTTAGGGCCACATCTGACCGTGTGCAGTACTGTTGAGGCTGCTTTTAGCAGTATTGCACAATTTTATTTTTTTTTGTATATCAGGCGTGCAGACCATAGCGTCCTCAGTCTGCAGTCATTTTACAGAGTATAGGGGCAGTACTGGGGAGGCAGGAAAAGAGGTATACTGGCTATTTAGGCAGTGAGCTTTCCAAAAAAGATAAAAAAAATACAATATTAGGCCTGCCTGTCACTGCCTTCAGTTTACTGCGTCTCTGCTGGGGGTAGTAGTTAGTAAATTAATACCCAGCCTTGCGCATAATTGTTGCCTGCCTCTGCAGTGCGTTACGTATGCGAAGTCAGCCTCCAACCACAGGCCAATAAGTGGCACATTTAATTACAGCGTTCTGTTTCTGCTAATCTCGTAATACACCATGCTAAGGGGTAGGCCTAGAGGATGTGGACGGGGGCGAGGACACGGAGGCCCAAGTCAGGGTGTGGGCACAGGCCGAGCTCCTGGTCCAGGTGTATCGCAACCGACTGCTGCAGGATTAGGAGAGAGGCAAGTTTCTGGGGTCCCCAGATTCATCACAGTTAATGGGTCCACGCGGTAGACCATTATTAGAAAATGAGCAGTGTGAGCAGGTCCTGTCGGGGATGGCAGAAAGAGCATCCAGCAATCTATCGACCACACAGTCTTCTAGGCCGTCCACAGCTGCAACTCTGAATCCTCTGTCTGCTGCTCCTCCTTCCTCCCAGCCTCCTCACTCCATGAAAATGACACATTCTGAGGAGCAGGCAGACTCCCAGGAACTGTTCTAGAGCCCCTGCCCAGATTGGGCAGCAATGGTTCCTCTCCCACCAGAAGAGTTTATCGTGACCGATGCCCAACCTTTGGGAAGTTCCCGGGGTCCAGGGGATGAGGCTGGGGACTTCCGGCAACTGTCTCAAGACCTTTCAGTGGGTGAGGAGGACGATGACGATGAGACACAGTTGTCTATCAGTGAGGTAGTAGTAAGGGCAGTAAGTCCGAGGGAGGAGCGCACAGAGGATTCGGAGGAAGAGCAGCTGGACAATGAGGTGACTGACCCCACCTGGTTTGCTAAGCCTACTGAGGACAGGTCTTCAGAGGGGGAGGCAAGTGCAGCAGCAGGGCAGGATGGAAGAGGCATTGCGGTGGCCAGGGGTAGAGGCAGGGCCAGACCGAATAATCCACCAACTGTTTCCCAAAGCGCCCCCTCGCGCCATGCCACCCTGCAGAGGCTGAGGTGCTCAAAGGTCTGGCAGTTTTTCACTGAGAGTGCAGACGACCGACAAACTGTGGTGGGCAAAGTTTGTCGCGCCAAGATCAGCCAGAGAGCCACCACCACCAGCATGCGCAGGCATATGATGGCCAAGCACCCCACAAGGTGGGACGAAGGCCGTTCACCGCCTCCGGTTTGCACCACTGCCTCTCCCCCTGTGCCCCAACCTGCCACTGAGATCCAACCCCCCTCTCAGGACAGAGGCACGACCGTCTCCCGGCCTGCACCCACACGCTCACCTCCGCTGTCCTCGGCACCATCCAGCAATGTCTCTCAGCGCAGCGTCCAGCCGTCGCTAGCGCAACTGTTTGAGCGCAAGCGCAAGTACGCCGCCACGCACCCGCACGCTCAAGCATTAAACGTGCACATAGCCAAATTGATCAGCCTGGAGATGCTGCTGTATAGGCTTGTGGAAACGGAGGCTTTCAAAAACATGATGGCGGCGGCGGCCCCGCGCTACTCGGTTCCCAGTCGCCACTACTTTTCCCGATGTGCCATCCCAGCCCTGCACGACCACGTCTCCCGCAACATTGTACGCGCCCTCACCAACGCGGTTACTGGGAAGGTCCACTTAACAACGGACACGTGGACAAGCACCGGCGGGCTGGGCCACTATCTCCCTGTGGGCACATTGGGTGAATTTAGTGGAGACTGGGACCGAGTCAGAGCCTGGGACCGCTCACATCCTACCCACCCCCAGAATTGAAGGCCCCAGCTCGGTGGTGGTATCTGCGGCGATGTATGCTTCCTCCACTAAACCACCCTCCTCCTCCTCCTACGCAACCTCTGTCTCGCAATCAAGATGTGTCATCAGCAGCACGTCGCCACCAGTCGGTGTCGCGCGGGGTGGCAGCACAGCGGTGGGCAAGCGCCAGCAGGCCGTGCTAAAACAACTCAGCTTAGGAAAGAAGAGGCACACGGCCCACGAACTGCTGCAGGGTCTGACAGATCAGACCGCTGGCTTTCGCTGCTGAGCCTCCAACCGGGCATGGTTGTGTGCGACAACGGCCGTAACCTGGTGGCGGCTCTGCAGCTCGGCAGCCTCACGCACGTGCCATGCCTGGCCCACATCTTTAATTTGGTGGTTCAGCGCTTTCTGAAAAGCTACCCACGCTTGTCAGACCTGCTCGGAAAGGTGCGCTGGCTCAGCGCACATTTCCGCAAGTCCAAGACGGACGCTGCCACCCTGCAACATCGGTTTAATCTGCCAGTGCACCGACTGCTGTGCGACGTGCCCACACGGGGGGACTCTATGCTCCACATGTTGGCCAGGCTCTATGAGCAGCGTAGAGCTATAGTGGAATACCAACTCCAACATGGGCGGCGTAGTGGGAGTCAGCCTCCTCAATTCTTTACAGAAGAGTGGGCCTGGTTGGCAGACATCTGCCAGGTCCTTGGAAACTTTGAGGAGTCTACCCAGATGGTGAGCGGCGATGCTGCAATCATTAGCGTCACCATTTCTCTGCTATGCCTCTTGAGAAGTTCCCTGCAAAGCATAAAGGCAGATGCTTTGCGCTCGGAAACAGAGGCGGGGGAAGACAGTATGTCGCTGGATAGTCAGAGCACCCTCATGTCTATATCTCAGCGCGTTGAGGAGGAGGAGGAGGGGGAGGAGCATGAGGAGGAGGGGGAAGAGACAGCTTGGCCCACTGCTGAGGGTACCCATGCTGCTTGCCTGTCATCCTTTCAGCTTGTATGGCCGGAGGAGGAGGAGGAGGATCCCGAAAGTGATCTTCCTAGTGAGGACAGCCATGTGTTGCATACAGGTACCCTGGCACACATGGCTCACTTCATCTTAGGATGCCTTTCTCGGGACCCTCGCATTACACGCATTCTGGCCACTACGGATTACTGGGTGTACACACTGCTCGACCCACGGTATAAGGAGAACCTTTCCACTCTCATACCCGAAGAGGAAAGAGGTTTGAGAGTGATGCTATACCTAGGGACCCTGGCGGGCAAACTGAGGGTAAAATTCCCATCCGACAGCACTAGTAGCAGAAGGCGCAGCTCCGAGGGCCAGGTAGCAGGGGAGGCGCGGAGATCAGGCAGCATGTACAGCACAGACAGGGGAACACTCTCCAAGGCCTTTGCCAGCTTTATAGCTCCCCAGCAAGACTGTGTCACCGCTCCCCAGTCAAGGCTGAGTCGGCAGGAGCACTGTAAAGGGATGGTGAGGGAGTATGTAGCCGATCGCACAACCATCCTCCATGACGCCTCTGCTCCCTACAACTACTGGGTGTCGAAGCTGGACACGTGGCCTGAACTCGCGCTGCATGCTCTGGAGGTGCTTGCTTGTCCTGCGGCTAGCGTCTTGTCAGAGAGGGTGTTTAGTGCGGCTGGGGGAATCATCACGGATAAACGTACCCGCCTGTCAACTGACAGTGCCGACAGGCTTACACGCATAAAGATGAGCAAAGCCTGGATTTCCCCAGACTTCTCTTCTCCACCAGCGTACAGCAGCGGTACCTAAACAATACGTAGGCTGCACCCGCGGATGGAAGCATCGTTCTCTATCACCATAACAAACGGGGACCTTTTAGCTTCATCAATCTGTGTATAATATTCCTCCTCCTCCTCCTGAAACCTCATGTAATGACGCCGAACGGGCAATTTTTCTTAGGCCCACAAGGCTCAGTCATATTACTTTTGTAAACAATGTTTATACGTTAGAATTCTCATTAAAGCGTTGAAACTTGCACCTGAACCAATTTTTATTTTAACTGGGCTGCCTCCAGGCCTAGTTACATATTAAGCCACATTAACCAAAGCGATTAATGGGTTTCACCCGCCCTCTTGGTTGGGCATGGGCAATTTTTCTGAGGTACATTAGTACTGTTGGTACACCAATTTTTGGGGGCCCTCGCCTACAGTGTAATCCTAGTAATTTTTATGGGCTGTCTTGACTGCTACTACTACTGAAATGGAACTAATACTGTGCTCCCCCTATACTGCTGCTTTGGAATTGTTACTGGGGCCTGTCTGGACTGCTACTACTACTGAAATGGAACTAATACTGTGTTCCCCCTATAATGCTGCTAGTGATATGTTACTGGGCCTGTCCCTAATGCTACCGCTGAAATGTTACTAATTCTGGGCTCTGCCTATACCGCTGCTAATGCTATGTCACTGGGGTGTGGAAACGGAGGCTTCCCAAAGACATGATGGTGGCGAGGCCATTTCCCACCAACGCGGTTACTGTTAAGGTGCATATAACCACGGACACGTGGAGAGGACACGTAGTGCCTCAAAAACATCCCCCTTCTCCTCCAACAATGAAAACATTCTTGGCAAATACCTTTGCATTGGTCCGTCTGGTGGCAGTCCAAGAATTTCACCTTTACCGACACAAAGAGAGCCCACGCACCATCCCCCCGCCACGGCCCACTTAATCCTGGCCACATTCCGAAAACCAACTAAATAAAACCGCGCTACTAGGTCCGCAGTCGTCACCACATTCCCACCAACGCGGTTACTGTTAAGGTACATATTACCAGTCTGACTGGGGCATGCACTGTGGGCCGAAGCACACCTGTATTGTGTGTAACGTTAGCTCTGCTGAGCAGGGCACTGCAATGGGATTTATTTATGTACCGCTGGTGGCTTCCAGGGAGCCACCCATGCTGTGGGTCCACAGGGATTTCACATTAGGGATTTGTACCTGCCAGTGTCTATGTATTAAAAACCCCGGTCAGACTGGGGCATGCAGTGTGGGCCGAAGCCCACCTGCATTTAATCGGACGTAACCTCAGCTGTGCTGGGCAATGCAATGGGATATATTTATGTACCGCCGGTGGCTTCCTGGGACCCACCTATGCTGTCGGTCCACGCGGAGTTGTAACTGCATGTATCTACTTATAAAGAACCCCAGTCTGACTGGGGCATGCAGTGTGGGCTGAAGCCCACCTGCATTAAACCTGACGTTACCTGAGCTGTGCTGGGCACTGCAATGGGATCTATTTATGTACCGCCGGTGGGTTCCAGGGAGCCACCCATGCTGTGTGTCCACAGGGACTTCACATTAGGGATTTGTACCTGCCAGTGTCTACTTATAAAAACCCCGGTCTGACTGGGGAATGCAGTGTGGGCCGAAGACCACCTGTATTTAATCTGACGTTAGCTCTACTATCCAGTGCACTGCATTGGGACAAACTACAGGAGCAATACAGCGCTAATGAGACGTGCACAGCTACGCTAGCATAGGAGTCCGCTGTAGGCCCGCGATTGCTGAGGGTTTGTGCAGAGGCCTATGTCCTTGGTGCAGTGAAAGTCCGCTTCCTGCCTAGGATTGCTGAAGCTGTGGGCAGAGGCCTATGTCGTGGGCGCGGTGCAAGTCTGCCATGTTTGGCCGCTCAGATCAATTTTTGGTTCATGTCTTGGGCTACCTAGGACCTCCCTATGCGGTTGGTGCAAACTTAGTTCCCATCGTGGTGTTTGACCTGTCTGGCACAAAGGCACTGACTGACTTGGGTAGAGGGCAGAGCGCTGATGGCTTTCCCCTTGCAGTGTCGATTGAGCTATGTGACACCTTGACAGAATGAATACTGTGTGGCACATGGATTCCCCATTGCTATGCCCACGTTTGCAGCTCCTGATGGAGGTGGCACAGGATTGGAGTTCTCATTGCTTCTGTACAGCATTGTGGGCTATCGCCCCCACCCCTTTTGAAGAGGGTCGCTGCCTGGTCCTGCCAAACCTCTGCAGTGTGTGCCTGCGGTTCCTCCTCATGGCAGACGCACTTATAAATAGACATGAGGGTGGTGTGGCTGTGAGGCCAGCGTGTGGCATGAGGGCAGCTGAAGGCTGCGCAGGGACATTTTGGTGTGCGCTGTGGACACTTGGTCATGTGGGGGGGGGGTTGGGCAGCATGTAACCCAAGAGAAGAGGCAGGGGTGTGTCCCGCAGGCAGTGCTTGTGCTTTGTTGGAGGTAGTGTTGTGCTTAGCTAAGTTATGCCTTGCTCCTTGCTAATGAGGGTTTGTCCGAAGTAAAAATTGTTGGGAGGGAGGGGGGGGGGCACTCTTGTCACTATTGTGGCTGAATAGTGGGACCTAGGAACCTGAAATGCAGCCCAGCATGTTGGCCCTCGCCTGCCCTATCTGTTTCTGTGTCCTTTCCAGCACTTTCTTGGGTTTTGCAGATTTTCAAAAATGAAAATCCTAGCGAGCATCGGCGATATACAAAAATGCTCGGGTCGCCCATTGACTTCAATGGGGTTTGTTACTCGAAACGAACCCTCGAGCATCGCGAAAAGTTCGACTCGTGTAACGAACACCTGAACATTTTGGTGCTCGCTCATCTCTATTAAATACCATCCTGTTTGTCGCTGTCCATTGTTCAAGCCTTTCTAGATCTTTTTAAATACTCTCTCTCTTTTCCCTAGAGTTAGCTATCCCTCCTAGCTTTGTGTCACCGGCAAATTTGATCAGTTTCCCATCAATTCTCTCCTCTAGATTATAAAAATGTTGAACACTGGGCCTAGGACAGAGCCTTGTGGTACCCCATTTGATACATTTCTACTCTTGGATGTGCAGCCATCTATGACCACTCATTGAGTATGATCACTCAGCCAGTTGTGAATCCACCAAACCCATATTTGGTCATTTTTGCAATAGGAATGGTATGAGATACTTTGTCAAATGCTTTACGAAAGTCAAGATATACTATATCCATGGCATTTCCTGGATCAGCTCAGTTGCTGATTCTGTCATAGAAGGAAATTAAATTAGTCAGGCATGACTTGCTGGCTCGGTTTATTACTCTATTTTTATCCAAGTACTTGCATACTTGCTGTTTAATAATTTGCTCAAAGATCTTTCCTGGTATAGAAGTCAGGCTCACAGGCCTGTAGTTTCCTAGATCCACCTTCTTCCCTTTTTTGAAGATAGGGACAACATTTGCCCTTTTCCAATCTTCTGGGACTTCTGCTGTTCTCCAGGAATTTTCAAAGGTTATGGCGAGTGGTTCAGCAATTACCTCCGGTCCAGATGAATTACTTCATACTAAAGGATCCTATGAAGTAATTCATCTGGACCTTGGTACTTGAATTCATTTAAGTTAATTAAGTGTTCCCTCACCATCTCTCTGCTTATAGATAGCCTGCATTATTTCATACCCCCAATAGCACAGGGAAGATCTGTGAGAAAACAGATACAAAATAGGAATTTAAAAATTTGAAAAATTCTCAACATCATTCTTAACCAATTCATCATTTTAATCTTTTAAGCATTCAATAGCATCTTTGATTTTTTTTTTTTTTTGCTTTTGACATACCCCCAAAATCCTTTTTGAGTGCTTTTGGCCTCCGTTGCAACCCTCGATTCATTATTAGCTTTTCTGACACTTACCCTACAGTTTCTGCAGACTGCATTGTATTCTTCTTTCGATATTCCCCCCTCTTTCCATTTGATAAAAAAATTTTCTTCCTTTTTAACATGTGTGCAAGTTCTTTGTTCATCCATCCTGGTTTCTTTTAATGATTGTCCTTTGAGAATCTCATTTTGCAAGATTTCCCAACCTTCTTGGACATTTCTCTCCTTAAGAACATCCAGCCATTGGATTCTTCCTACCCTCTTTCTGAGTTCATTAAAATCTGCCTTTCTTAAATCCAATGTTGAGGTCTGAGTTTTCTCAGGTCTCCCTCACCTTTTTGTCCAACATTCAAGGATAGCATGATCACTGCCGAATTACTTTCTCAACCACTTCCTCCCTGTTGGTAAGAATGAGGTGCAAGATAGCAGATCCTCTTGTTTTCTCTTCTACCTTTTAGAAAATAAAGTTGTCAGAAAGAGTGGATAAAAATCTGTTGGATCTATTACTTTTACCTGAGGGAGATTCCCAACAAACGTCTGGATAGGTAAAATCTCCCATGATCAGTATGTTGTGCTTTTCTGAAAGCTTGGCCATCTTCGGGTCACACCACTGCCTCTTCCCCTGTGCCCCAGCCTGCCAAACAGATCCAATCCCCCTCCCAGGGCATAGGCACGAGCGCCTCCCGGCCTGTACCCACACCCTCACCTCCACGGTCTTCCACTCTATCCAGCAATGTCTCTCAGCGCAGCGTTCAGCTGTCGCTTAAACAAGCGTTGGAGCAAAAGCGTAAATACGCCGCCACCCACCCACAAGCTCTAAACGTGCACATTACCAAATTAATCAGCCTGGAGATGCTGCCGTACAGGCTTGTGGAAAAGGAGGCTTTCAAAAACATGATGGCAGCAGCGGTCCCGCGCTCCTCAGTCCCCAGTCGACACTATTTTTCCCGGTGTGCCATCACAGCCCTACACCAGTAGTCTCCCGCAACATAAATCATGCCCTCACCAACGCGGTTACTGGGAAGGCCCACTTAACCATGGACACGTGGACAAGTACTGGTGGGCAGGGCCACTATATCTCCCTGATGGCACATTCGGTGAACTTGGTGGGACCGCTCATGTCCTACCCACACCCAGAATAGCGGGTCCTACCTCGGTGCTGGTATCTGCGGCGTTTTATGTCACCTCCTCCAAACCCTCCCCCTCCTCCTCCGCCACGTCTACCTTTCAAATAAGAAGTGTGAGCACGTCGCCAGCAGTCGGTAGCGCGCGGCAGCACAGCGGTGGGCAAGTGTCAGCAAGCCGTGATGAAATTAATTAGCTTAGGTGACAAGAGGCACATGGCCCCCGAGCTGTTGCAGGGTCTGACAGAGCAGACTGACCTTTGGCTTTCGCCGCTGAACCTCCAACCAGGCATGGTCGTGTGTGACAATGGCCGTAACCTGGTGGAGGCTCTGCAGCTCAGCAGCCTCCCACACGTGCCATGCCTGGCCCACGTCTTCAATCTGGTGGTTCAGCGATTTCTGAAAAACTACCCCCACTTGTCTGACATGCTCGGCAAGGTACACCACGTCTGCACACATTTCTGCAAGTCCACCACGGAAGCTGCCACCCTGAGGACCCTGCAACATCGGTTTAATCTGCCAGAGCACTGACTGCTGTGCGACGTGCCCACATGCTGCAATTCTATGCTGCACATGTTGGCCAGGCTGTACGAGCAGCGTAGAGCAATAGTGGAATACCAGCTGCAACATGGGCGGCGGAGTGGTAGTCAGCCTTTGCAATTCTTTACTAAGGAGTGGGCATGGATGGCAGATATCTGCCAGGTCCTCAGAAACTTTGAGTCTACCCAGATGGTGAGCGGCGATGCGGCAATCATTAGCGTTACCATCCCACTGCTTTGTCTGCTGAGACGTTCGCTGCAAAGAATAAAGGCCAACGCTTTGCGGTTGGAACAGGAGACAGGTTAAGACAGTATGTCGCTTGATAGCCAGACCACCCTCACGTCTATATCTCAGCGCGTTTTGGAGGAGGAGGAGGAGAGGGAAGAGACAGCTGGGCACACTGCAGAGGGTACCCATGTTGCTTGCATCTCATCTGTTAAGCGTGTATGGGCTGTAGAGGAGGAGGAGGATCCTGAAAGTCATCTTTCTAGTGAGGACAACGATGTCTTGCGCACTGGGACCCTGGCACACATGGCTGACTTCATGTTAGGATGCCTTTCTCGTGACCCTCGCGTTAGACGCATTCTGGCCAACACGTATTACTGGGTGTACACCCTTCTCGACCCACGGTATAAGAAGAAGCTTTCCACCCTCATTCCCAAAAAGGAAAGGGGTACGAGAGTGATGCAATACCACAGGGCCCTGGTGGAAAAAGTGATGCTAAAGTTCCCATCTGACAGCGCTAGTGGCAGAAGACGCAGTTCCGAGGGCCAAGTAGAAGGGGAGGGGAGGGGAGGGGGCGGGAATAAGGCAGCATATCCTTTGCCAGCTTTATGGATCCCCAGCAAGACTGTGTCACCACTCCCCAGTCAAGGCTGAGTCGGAGGTAGCACTGTAAAAAGATGGTGAGGGAGTACGTAGCCGATTGTACCACCATCCTCCGTGATGCCTATGCTCCATACAACTATTGGGTGTCAAAGCTGGACACGTGGCACGAACTTGCGCTGTACGCCCTGGAAATGCTGGCCTGCCCTGAGCTAGCATCTTGTCAGAGAGGGTCTTTAGTGCAGCTGGGGGAATCATCACGGATAAGCGTACCCGCCTGTCAACTGCCAGTGCCAACATGCTTGCACTCATAAAGATGAACAAAGGCTCGATTTCCCCAGACTTCTCTTCTCCACCGTCGAAAAGCAGCAGAACCTAATGATTCTTTTCGCTGCAACAGGAGAAAAAAGCATCCACAAAATCACCACAAAAAAAGGGGAATTACCTTTGTCAATCACTCTCGCATAGTATTACTCCTCCTACTCCTCCTCCCAAAACTGCATGTCATCACGCTGAACTGCCTATTTTTCTGCAGCCCAAAAGGCTCTGTTTAAAAGTTTTTTACAATTTTTCAGTTTCAAAAGTATTGATACTTTAACAGAAACCAATTTTTTTCACAGGGCTGCCTCCAGGCTCTATTACAAATTAAGCAACAGCGAGCTGTATCTTTAAAAAAGGTTTATGGGTTTCACCTGCCCTCTCAGGTGAGCAATTTTTCAGGGGTGCTCTTGTACTCTTGGTACACCAATTTTTCTGGCCCTCGCCTATACTGTTATCTAACTAATTTTTCCGGCCTTCGCCTACACTCATGGTACCCCCTATGTTTCAGGGGTTCGCCTATACTTTTGCTACGGAAATGTTACATGGGTCTGCCTATACTTTTGCTACAGAAATGTTACTGGGGTCCGCCTATACCTTTGATACAGAAAGGTTACTGGGGTCTGCTTATACTCTTGCTACAGAAATGTTACAGGAGTCTGCCAAAACTTTGCTACAGAAATGTTACTGGGGTCTGCCTATACCTTTGCTACAGAAATGTTACTGGGGTCTGCCTATACCTTTGCTACAGAAATGTTACTGGGGTCTGCCTATACCTTTGCTACAGAAATGTTACTGGGGTCTGCCTATACCTTTGCTACAGAAATGTTACTGGGGTCTGCCCATACCTTTGCTACATAAATGTTACTGGGGTCTGCCTATACCTTTGCTACAGAAATTTGTAAAGTAACCAGGCAGCAGCTGATGATTTTTTATAAAGATAGAAAAAAACTTTTATTCCTCTGGGCTTGAGAAAGGTTTCAGTGGAAACCGAAACGTTGCCAGTCTGACTTTTATGGAGGAATAAAAGTTTTTTTCTATCTTTATAAAAAATCATCAGCTGCTGCCTGGTTACTTTACAAATTTAGCTGTGTTTGGTTTTTGGATCTGGACCACACCAGGCTCTTGCATGTTTCTCCCCATATCCACAACAGATGATTTTCTGGTGGAATCCGGAGTTTTAGTCTTTCGACTCTGGTGAGTGCTGTGGTTGCATTAACTTCTTTTGGATTTGCTACAGAAATGTTACTGGGGTCTGCCTATACCTTTGCTACAGAAATGTTACTGGGGTCCGCCTATACTCTTGCTACAGAAATGTTACTGGGGTCTGCCTATACCTTTGCTACAGAAATGTTACTGGGGTCTGCCTATACCTTTGCTACAGAAATGTTACTGGGGTCTGCCTATACCTTTGCTACAGAAATGTTACAGGGGTCTGCCTATACTCTTGCTACAGAAATGTTACTGGGGTCCGCCTATACCTTTGCTACAGAAATGTTACTGGGGTCCGCCTATACTCTTGCTACAGAAATGTTACTGGGGTCTGCCTATACTCTTGCTACAGAAATGTTACTGGAGTCTGCCTATACCTTTGCTACAGAAATGTTACAGGGGTCTGCCTATACCTTTGCTACAGAAATGTTACAGGGGTCTGTCTATACCTTTGCTACAGAAATGTTACAGGGGTCTGCCTATACCTTTGCTACAGAAATGTTACAGGGGTCTGCCTATACCTTTGCTACAGAAATGTTACAGGGGTCTGCCTATACCTTTGCTACAGAAATGTTACAGGGGTCTGCCTATACCTTTGCTACAGAAATGTTACAGGGGTCTGCCTATACCTTTGCTACAGAAATGTTACAGAGGTCTGTCTATACCTTTGCTACAGAAATGTTACAGGGGTCTGCCTATACCTTTGCTACAGAAATGTTACAGGGGTCTGCCTATACCTTTGCTACAGAAATGTTACAGGGGTCTGCCTATACCTTTGCTACAGAAATGTTACAGGGGTCTGCCTATACCTTTGCTACAGAAATGTTACAGGGGTCTGCCTATGCAGTTTCTACTGAATGGTTTGACGGGTTCGCCTACACTCTTGCTACAGAAATGTTACTGGGGTCTGCCTATACTATTGCTACAGAAATGTTACTGGGGTCCGCCTATACTCTTGCTACAGAAATCTTACTGGGGTCCGCCTATACTTTTGCTACAGAAATGTTACTGGGGTCTGCCTATGCTGTGGGTGCACAAAGACTTCCCATTGTGGTGTTTTACCGGTCTGGCACAAATACACTGACTGATAAAGGTAGAAATGTGGGCCGAGGTCCTTGGTGGGGGTGAAACTCTGCCATGTTTGAGCGCTGTGATTTCTTTAGGCCAGGGGTCCCCAACCACCAGTCCGCGGACCGGGCTGTTAGGTGTTCACCGCCGGTCCATGGCACCGCCGTGAACTTTTGTTCTACACATGTATCAAACACATGACCTGCGGGCTGAATCCTGCCCGCTTCCTCATGTTATGTGGCCCGCAGCGTGCTGAGTAAACTGGAGTAACCAATGCCAGTCAGCTGCTACAAAGGCAAATAAAGTCTTGGGGTGCATTAAAAGAGGTATAGGGGCGAAGGATGAGAACATTATCCTTCCATTATATAAGGCACTTGTCAGGCCTCACATGGAATACTGCGTACAGTTCTGGACACCGGTGCTCAGGAGAGATGTTGCAGTGCTTGAGGGGATTCAAAGAAGGGCAACTAAACTAATACATGGAATGACGGGACTAGAATACCCAGAGAGGCATCAAAATTGAGATTATTTACTCTAGAAAAAAAGACGGCTAAGGGGTGATCAAATAACGATGTATAAATACATGAGGGGACAATACAAGGATCTCTCCCAAGATCTGTTTACACCCAGGACCACGACGGTAACAAGAGGACATCCGCTACGATTAGAGGAAAGTAGGTTTCTTCACCAACATAGAAGGGGATTCTTTACTGTAAGAGCAGTTAGACTGTGGAACTCTCTGCCTGAGGAAGTGGTGATGGCAAAATCCATAGAGGAGTTTAAAAGGGGACTTGATGTCTTTCTGGAGAAGAAGGACATTATAAGGATATGAATCTTAGGTTAATTGTCAATCCGGGTATATAGGCAGGTAGGAACTATTAGGGGTTGATCCAGGGAACAGTCTGATTGCCATTAGGGAGTCGGGAAGGATTTTTTTCCCCAAAAGGGCTAATTGGCTTCTGCCCTTGGGGTTTTTTGCCTTCCTCTGGATCAACACAGGAGGAAAGACAGGCTGGACTAGATGGACATTGTCTTCATTCAGCCTTACATACTATGTTACTATGTATCACCACTGAAGCGATTACCAGCTGGGGTGCTGCGGTTCCCTGCTGGTAATCGCGCTGTTGCCCCTGATCCTGGCGCACACTGATGTCAGTGTGCAGCCAGGATCTTCCTCCCCGAGTCCCCTGCTCATTAGTTCCGCAGGAGAGGACTCGGAGAGGAAGCATGTCGGGCTACACACTGACTACAGTGTGCGCCGGGCTCAGGGCAAGCAGAGAGGGAGCGATGCTGACAGCAGGGAGGAGGTAAGTATATAGGTTGGGGAGCTGCTTATTACTGGGGGGGGGGGTGCTGCTTATTACTAGGGGGGGCTGTTTATTACTGAGGGGTGGGGGCTGCCTATTACTGGGGGGGGGCTGCCTATTATTGGGGGGGCTGCTTATTACTGAGGGGTGGGGGCTGCTTATTACTGAGGGGGATGCCTATTACTGGGGGTGGCTGCCTATTACTGGGGGAGGCTGCTTATTACTGGGGGAGGGGCTGCTTATTACTGGGGGGGTTATTACTGTGGAGTGGGCTGGTTATTACTGTTGGGGGAGATGCTTATTACTGAGGGGTGGGGGCTGCCTATTACTGGGGGGCTGCCTACTACTGGGGGGAGGTGCCTATTGCTGGGGAGAGGTGCCTATTGCTGGGGGGAGGGGGACTGCTTATTACTGGGGGGGGGGACGCTGCTTATTATTATTACTGAGGTGGGGGCTTATTACTGAGGGGGCTTATTATTACTGAGGGGGGACTTATTACTGAGGGGGCTTATCATTATTACTGAGGGGGGGGCTTATTACTAGGGGGTGGGCTTATAATTATAAAGTTGCTATAGGGGTTATTAATTGGGCCACTGTGGGGGGGTCGTTATTTTTACTGGGATCACTAGCAGGGTCACTATTAGGCCTTGTTCACACGTGTGTAATTGTATTTCAGTTGCACAAATACACTGCATATTTGCGCAATTGAAAACAGTTTATGCCTGTATATTTGTGTACGTAAAAAGAACGCAGATGGGCCCATAAAAATGGGGCACAAATATGCAGTGAATACATAGGTTTCCTGCGCATTCACCACGTATTTGCGCAGCCCATTCACTTCAATGGCCTATCGGGGTGCGTGGTACGCAACAAAATAGGTCATGCTTAATGAAAATATGCATCATGTGAATGAACTCAATGAAATCAAAGGCCTCTATTCACTGCATATTATGTACGCAAATATGCTTGTGTGAACGGGCCCTTACTATACCATCTTGAGCCCCCTGCACACAGACAGAAATTCTGCGGCGGGATTTCCTGCAGAATTTCCGCCCGTGGAAGCTGGCGTAGGATTGCGTTAGAAAACTCAATCCTATGCCGACGGCTGCGATTTGTCTGCACAAAATCTCGAACAGAAAACAAATCGCAACATGCTCCATTACTGTGTGGGGCAGCCGGCACATCATAGAGCTGGAGCCGCGGGAGAAGGTGAGTGCCACGCTGGTCCCCGGAGGGGCTTGGGTTGGGATCCGACCCGGCCGTCTGCAGGCGGCCTTACAATCGGCCCTTTGAAGGTCACCATAAGCCTGATGTGGCCCTCAGTGAAAATGAGTTTGACACCCCTGTGCTACAGGGTGAGCGCAGAGCGCTGCTGAAGGGGCCGTTTCCACACATAGCAGGTTAGTGTGAGCGCAGAGGGCTGCTGAAGGGGCCGCATATATTGTATTTCAGCCGCCTTTCAGTAGAAGGGGCCGCCTCCACACAACCTGCTATGCCAGCTATGGTCCTTGCTGGTGTGGAAGCAGCACGCCGCAACCAATCACAAGGCGCCTTCTTGAAGCGCTGAGGACTGTGGCGCCAAACAGAGCGTCCCGCGAGTAGGAGGAAGAGCCGCCTCTGTGCAAGCAGCAGCAGTCGCCACGCCTGTACACCTGTTAGGACCTAGGTCAGTTACAAGGTAATCCTGCCGGGGAGGAGGGGGGGAGATAAATTATATGCTGCCCTATGTGTGTGCTGGGGGAAGTAAATTATATAGCTGCCCTATGTGTGTGCTGGGGGGGGGGGAATAAATCATATGCTGCCCTATGTGTGTGCTGGGGGGGGATAAATCATATGCTGCCCTATGTGTGTGCTGGGGGGGATAAATTATATACTGCCCTATGTGTGTGCTGGGGGGGATAAATTATATACTGCCCTATGTGTGTGCTGGGGGGGATAAATTATATACTGCCCTATGTGTGTACTGCCAGGACATTTTAAATGTCATCATTAAATAGGTATGCACTAAACTCCAACCCCCTTCATAACCCCACCCCATATAACCAAAGCCCCACCCATGCCCTGCCCTACCCTGCCGGGCTTTGTAAAAATGGTCTTGCTTGAAGCTGGTCCCTGGTGCCAAAAAGGTTGGGGACCGCTGCTTTAGGCGTAATACCATCTTTAAGTTCCTTGGGCTCACCTATGCTGTGGGTGCACAAAGACTTCCCATAGCGGTGTTTTACCGCTTTGGCACAAATACACTGACTGACTAGGGTAGAAATGTGGGCCGAGGTCCTTTGTGGGGTGAAACCCAAGGAACTCAAAGACTTCCCATTGCGGTGTTGAGCTATCTGACACCTACACAGAATGAATTGTGTGGGAGATATGGATTTTCCATTGCTATGTAACTCGCGACACCTTGGGTCACACAAGGTGGAGGCTGGGACCGAGCCTGACCCTGGGCCCGCTCACGTGCTTCCCACACAGAGTATTTCTGCATTGTGGAGATGTGTAGAAGTGCTGCCACCTGAGTCCCCTTCATGCCCACGTTTGCGGATCCTGACATTTTTGTGACGGAGGTGGCACAGGATTGGAATGATGATCGTACGTCAATCTATCATCAATTCTCAACAGCATTGTGGGCTATTGCCCACACTTTCAAAGAGGGTTGCTTCCTGGCCCTGCCAACCCTCTGCAGTGTGTGCCTCCGGTTCCTGCTCATCCAGTACGCGCTTCTAAATAGACATAAGGGTGGTGTGGCTATGAAGCGAGCGTGTGGCATGAGGGCAGCTGAACGCTGCGCAGGGAAACTTTTGTGTGCGCTGTGAACACAGGGTCTTGTGGGGGGTTGGACAGCAATGCCAGCATGCAACCCAGGAGAAGAGGCAGCAGTGTCACCCGCACGCGGTGATTGTCCTTGGTTGCAGGTAGTGATGTGCCAGCGTGTTTCCATGACTTTCTGATATTTTCCGATGTTTGACAAGTCATCAGCTATGCGAAGCATCGGTCCCATACAAAAATGCCCGAGTCGCCCATTGACTTCAATGGGGTTTGTTACTCGAAACGAGCTCTCGAGCATTACAAAAAGTTCGACTTGAGCAACGAGCACCCGAGCATTTTGGTGCTCGCTCATCTCTATTAATATGTGATTACAATAAAAATTTGATTGAGAAAAAAACTAATAAAAAACATGCCAGAATTACAGATTTTGTTACTTTTTTTTTTAAGGTTATCATGTCCTCCACTCCCTTTTCTCATGCTGTAGCATATATAAAGGTTTCCATCATGTGCTCCTTTACTTTCTTTCCTCCTGTAGTATATATAAAGCTTTCCGTCATGACCCTCCTCCCCTTCTCTCCTCCTGTAACATATAGGAAAGTATATATGCAAATACACAAAACATCTCGTGGGGAAAAAGTGCATTGACGAGCACAATATCAGGCTGAGTTTCACGGTCAGATATCGCACTCGCCCGTGTGAAATTAGCATAACTATGTAAAAAAAAAAAAAAAAGCAAAGGCAGAATTGAGGTGCTTTTTCTCACTGCCCTCAAAAGAAAATTAATCAAAGTCATACAACGCATTATACGTACCCAATCAAAACTACAGAGCGTCATGCAAAAAAGAAGCCCACATACAGCCTTGTCAACAATAAAAGAGAAATGTTATGGCTTTTGAAAAATGGAAATGAAAATCCCCCCCAAAAATGATCATCTCCTTATGGCCAAGGATCCACGTCAGGCCTGGAGAGAAAAAGAACTGCATCAATAACTGCAAGCATGTTTTGTAAAAACTGCTGTGTGTGGAGCCACCCTAAGGGTTCATTCACACGGGTGTACTGTCACTGTGTATTACACACGTGTATTTCCCGTGAGTAACACGCAGTGAATGGAGGCAAGAAAGGCAATGGACTTTCATTCTTCCATTCACACCTGCGTGTGGACACTGTGTATCAATATGCAGGAGAAATAAATTGCAGCACGCTCTTTTTCTCCTGCGTATCAAATGCAGCCCTTGTATGGGCTGAGTATGAAACCGTGTCCATACGTAGGCATTTCATATTAGAAGCGTTTAAATACTCTGTTCAGAGCGGGGAGTTTTGAAAAAAAAAAAAAAAAAAACACACTGCGCATGTCAGTGATATCATATTCTTGGACATACGCAGTGCCAACTGCAGCCCTACACAATCTCTGCTGGCTGTCTGCTGGCAAAGCATATGGGCTGCGATGCGTACAACGCTGGAATGTACTCGCAGCATTGTACGCATGAGCCCTTACTAGAGATGAGCGAACGTACTCTGCCACGCCCCTTTTTCACTCAAACACCGCGATTTTCGAGTACTTCTCTACTCGGGTGAAAAGATTCGGGGGGCGCCGTGGGTGAGCGGGGGGGGGGGGGGCGAGAGTTAGAGAGAGAGAGAGCTCCCCCCTGTTCCCCACTGCTACCCTCCTCTCCAGCACGCCATCCCCCGCTCCCCGGCGCCCCCCAAATCTTTGCACCCGAGTAGCCAGGTACTCGAAAATAGCGATGCTCGATCGAGCAATTACTCAAAACGAGTACGTTCGCTCATCTGTAGCCCTTACAGTTGCAAGTGTAAACTCAGAAAAGGCTCTGACACACAGAAAATATTGAAAATAGTGAGGAAATGAAACAATATTAGAAAGTTGCAGGGTTTATTATGCAAAGATATATTTACCGTTTTAGAAATGTATCGTTAGCCCCCTACTGTCCAATAACGCTGTGGTAGCGTGCGCTGGCAATGGATGGAGTTTAGGAGAAATCTGGCTTGGCAGAATTCAAGGGTGTCAAGTTGTCTTGTCCAACTTCATGCGTTATGGAAGATAGGAGAAGTAGCGAAGGTTCCATCTATCTCCCCCACTCCCAGTACTTTTGATGACAGCAGAGCCTCTTCTATATATATTGAATATAAAGCAGTACCCTCGGGTAAATGATAATGTATAGAACATCACAAGGTGTGTCTCAGTGCCTCCTATTTTCTGAAACATTCCAACATAATTACTTTAGTAATCAGACCTGTTCAGTATTTTAATATATGTCCACCCTTATGTTAACTTGAATCTCGCTGAGTTACTATATACAACTTCTCATTATACCAATTCTACACAATTTCTGCCATCTAATTAAACAAAATTATCTGATAACCCCGTAGCACTCCAGGACGGACATTTACATCTGAGGTGCACAGGGTTGATATGGTGTAGGCTTGGAAGCCAAGTCCTTTCCAAACAGGGATGTAACAGCTGGGTGAGCACCATGGCCACATCAGTCCAGTCCATACCAGCACAGTGCCGTACATTTTATAGTGGTGGTGCCTGGTATAGCGGCTGATACCATTCACTTGAAGGTGCAGCGCTCACATAAGTGCTGCGTCCTCTTTAAACAGCTGATCTGTGGGGGTTTCAAAATTATAATTTTTGGCTGAATTATCGACTCGTGTTAATAGAATTGAGTGGAAAGAAAACAACAAAGTGCCAACTTGTTTGGAGGCGTTCAGTTGTCCGGTGTGCACCTCCCAAAGAACGCTGATTGGCTGACAATGTTTAGTAGAGATGAGCGAGTGTACTCATCCGAGCTTGATGCTCGTTCGAGTATTAGGGTACTTGAGACGAGCACCACACAGTGTTCGAGTCAATTCCATTTCCTTCCCTGAGAAATTTGCGCCATTTTCTGGCCAATAGTAACACAAGGAAGGCATTACAATTTCCTCCTGTGACGTTCCAGCCCTATCCCACCCCGCCTGCAGTGGGTGGCTGACAAGATCAACTGACCGCCGAGTATTTAAAGTGGGCCAGCCAGCGGCTCGCCACAGACACACGCTAAGAGAGATCAGGGATAGTGCTGCTGCTGCTGCTATAGGGAGAGTGTTAGCGTCTTCAAGAACCACAAAGGTCCTTCTTAGGGCCACAGCTCACCTAGTGCATTACTGTTGTGGCTGCTATGAGCAGTTTTGCACTTTTTTTTTAATGTATATCGGGCGTGCAGGCTATAGCGTTCTCAGGCTGCAGTCTGTACTTGAGTATAGGGGTAGTATTGGTCAGGCAGGGACAATGGTAGTGTAGAATCCTGTCTACAAGAACCCCAACGGTCCTTCTTAGGGCTACCTGTGACCGTGTGCATTTAACTCCGTGGTTGCTGGGAGTTGTAGTACCGCAGTATTGCACAGCAGAGCCTGCGAGCAGCCTTCTTTTAAATATTTTTTTGTCCGCAGTTAGCATAACATCAGCGCTGTCTGTCTCCAAGTGTACGCCAAGAAACCACAAATTTTTTACACCGCTCTGTTATACGTGTGCTGTCTCAGACGTTCACGGTGTGCCCGACACCCATAGATTGAAAGTGCAATACACACTGCATAGCCTCAGCCTGCATTGCATAGAAAAAAAAAGGACATTTAAAAAAGAAATCCTTTTTACGGCTACCGGTGACCCAGTGCATTTGCCTGCGTGGCCTGTGGGACTTCACGTCCATCCAAACTGCATAGTGCACAGCAAGGCCTGCGTGCAGCCTTCATTTAAATGTTTTTCTGTCCGAACTTAGCGTAACTTCAGCGCTGTCTGCCTCTAAGTGTACGCCAAGAAACCACAAATTTTTTACAACGCTCTGTGTTACCAGTCAGCTGCCGGCGCAGTGTATGGTGCCAAACAGCCATAGAGGGAGTGTCAGGAAACCAGGGAAAGCAGGAGTCGGGGGTCCCTGCAACGTAGCCCGTAGCCCACAACCCCTGTCCCTGCCTACTTGCCTCCACTCCTGGCTAACCCCAGGCGGGCAACTGGGCGACGGTCCCTACACTGGCTAGGGGAATGCTGGGGAAATCCACAATCCCTGGAAACAGAAAGCAAATGGACAGACAAACAGAGCGATGCACAAAGGGAAACCAGCAAACCAGTCCAAGAGCAAGCCAAAGGTCAAGCACTTAAAGTCAGTCCGGAGAGACGCAGTACAGAAGGAGGAGAGGAAGTCAGGTCAGGGAAAAAGCTGAGGTCAATACACTAATAAACAGGAATACAAGGTAACGCTGGTGAGTGCAAGGAAGCCTATACAAACACTGGCAGTGTCAGGAAGCAACTGAGGGGTTTAAATGCTGTCAGAGCTCCCGCCCCAGCAGCTGATTGGGGCGGAGCATCGGACAGCAGCATGATAATCAGAAAGGCTGGGAGAACCTCCCTCAGCACTAGCAGACCAGGCTAGGTCAGTGGAGATGCAGCAGGCTGCCATGGAAACAGGAACACAGCGCCGGGCAGCAGCTGCTATGCTCCTAGCACCTCTGCGCCATGTAGGAGCTGGGCAGGCAGGAGTGATGACCAGCGTAGGAGTCCCCCTGCATCGCGCAATTGCAGCAGTGGCGACAGCGTCTGCCGTGCGGCCACAGCGACCCCGATAGCAGCCAATCCTGACAGGGAGAGTCCAATACACGCTCAATTGCCTGCATTGCAGAAAAACTAATTGTAAAAAAGGAATCCTTTTTTACGTCTGCTTGTAACCCAGTGCACATTACTGCGTGGCCTGTGGGACTTGAGGTGAATCTCTACTGCATAGTGCACAGCTAGTCCTGCTTGCATCCTTCCTTATAATTTATCTCAGGCTTCTTTTTGCGTTGTATAACCGTTGGCAGGCACCAACTGCGTGGCAATAATTCAAATAAATTTTCACAGCGCTCAGTGTCGGCTCTATTCCTAATCCACCATGCTGAGGGTAGGGGTAGGGGTAGGGATAGAGGACATGGACGCGGGCGAGGACGCGGAGTTCCAAGTGAGGGTGTGGGTATAGGTCGAGTTCCTGGTCCAGGCGAATCACAGCCGGCTGCTTTGGGAGTGGGAGAGAGGACAGTTTCTGGGGTCCCCAGCTTCATATCCCAATTTTTGGGTCCACGTCGTAGACCTTTATTAAAAACCGAGCAGTGTGAGCAGGTCCTGTAGTGGATGGCAGACAGTGCATCCAGCAATCTATCGACCACCCAGTCTTCTACGCCGTCCACTGCTGCAACTCTGAATCCTCTGGCTGCTGCTCCTCCCAGCCTCCTCACTCCATGAAAATGACACATTCTGAGGAGCGGGCAGACTCCCAGGAACTGTTCTCGGGCCCCTGCCCAGATTGGGCAACAATGGTTCCGAATCCTCTCCCACTGGAGGAGTTTGTCGTGACCGATGCCCAACCTTTGGAAAGTTCCTGGGGTCCGGGGGATGAGGCTGGGGACTTCCGTCAACTGTCTCAAGAGCTTTCAGTGGGTGAGGAGGACGATGACGATGAGACACAGTTGTCTATCAGTGAGGTAGTAGTAAGGGCAGTAAGTCTGAGGGAGGAGTGCACAGAGGATTCGGAGGAAGGGCCGCTGGACGATGAGGTGACTGACCCCACCTGGTGTGATAAGCCAACTGAGGGCAGGTCTTCAGAGGGGCAGGGAATTGCAGCCGCAGGACAGGTTGGAAGAGGAAGTGGGGTGGCCAGGGGTAGAGGCAGGGCCAGAGCGAATAATCCACCAGCTGTTTCCCAAAGCACCCCATCGCGCCATGCCACCCTGCAGAGGCCAAGGTGCTCTAAGGTGTGGTAGTTTTTCAATTCTATGCGCAAATTTTAGCATCCAAATTTTACGTGCGGAATGTAATTTCTTCACTTTCCGGTGTCATAGAAACAGGAAATTTGGCACGAGCATTGATTATGTCATAAATAGGAAAAGCTAATGGGTCCCAACTCGATTATTCAATTCTATGCGCAAAAGAATTAGCGTCCAAATTTTACGTACAGAATCTAATTTTCTCACTTTCTGGTGTCATAGAAACATGAAATTTGGCACGAGCATTGATTATGTCATAAATAGGAAAAGTTAATAAGTCCCAACTCCATTATTCAATTCTATGCGCAAAAGAATTAGCGTCCAAATTTTACGTGCGGAATGTAATTTCTTCACTTTCCTGTGTCATAGAAACGGGAAATTTGGCACGAGCATTGATTATGTCATAAATAGGAAAAGCTAATGGGTCCCAACTCCATTATTCAATTCTATGCGCAAAAGAATTAGCGTCCAAATTTTACGAGCGGTATATAATTTTCTCACTTTCCGGTGTCATAGAAACGGCAAATTTGGCACGAGCATTGATTATGTCATAAATAGGAAAAGCTAATGGGTCCCAACTCCATTATTCAATTCTATGCGCAAAAGAATTAGCGTCCAAATTTTACGTGCGGTATGTAATTTTCTCACTTTCCGGTGTCATAGAAACGGGAAATTTGGCACGAGCATTGATTATGTCATAAATAGGAAAAGCTAATGGGTCCCAACTCCATTATTCAATTCTATGTGCAAAAGAATTAGCATCCAAATTTTACGTACATAATCCAAATCTCTCACTTCCCAATGTCATAGAAACATGAAATTTGGCACAAGCATTGATTGTGTCATAAATATGAAAAGTTAATAGGTCCCAACTAGAGATGAGCGAGCATACTCGTCCGAGCTTGATGCTTGTTCGAGAATTAGGGTGCTCGAGATGCTCGTTACTCGAGACGAGCACCACGCGGTACTCGTCTCGATTAAACGAGGACTGACCATTGAATTCAATGGAGCCGGCAATACAGCCGACTCCATTGCAAGCAATGGGCTGCCGGCGATCGCGGGATGAATTGTCGGGAAGGGGTTAAATATATAAGCCCTTCCCTGCAATTCATCTAGAAATGTGTAAAAATAAAAAATATATATATACTCACCTGGTCTCGGCAGAACGATGTTAGCCCATTGAATTCAATGGAGCCGGCAATACAGCCGACTCCATTGAAAGCAATGGGCTGCAGGCGATCGCGGGATGAATTGTCGGGAAGGGGTTAAATATATAACCCCTTCCCTGCAATTCATCCAGAAATGTGTAAAAATAAAAAATATATACATACTCACCTGGTCCCGGCAGACGGAGTTTAGCGCAGCAGGCTGCAGTTCTCCTGAACTGCTCTGAACAGCTGTGAGTAGTATTCAGCAGCCGGGGATTTAAAATCCCCGGCTGCTGAATGAGATGCCTCTGATTGGTCACAGCCTGACCAATCAGAGGCATCCCTCACTCACACCCATTCATGAATTCATGAATGGGTGAGTGAGGGCTGCCTCTGATTGGCTCAGGGGCAGCTCTCAGCTGTCCCTGCGCTGAGCCAATCAGAGGCAGCCCTCCCTCACCCATTCATAAATTCATGAATGGGTGTGAGTGAGGGATGCCTCTGTTTGGTCAGGCTGTGACCAGAGGCATCTCATTCAGCAGGCGGGGATTTTAAATCCCCGGCTGCTGAATACTACTCACAGCTGTTCAGAGCAGTTCAGGAGAACTGCAGCCTGCCGGGCTGAACTCCATCTGCCGGGACCAGGTGAGTATATATATATATTTTTTATTTTTACACATTTCTGGATGAATTGCAGGGAAGGGCTTATATATTTAACCCCTTCCCGACAATTCATCCCGCGATCGCCGGCAGCCCATTGCTTTCAATGGAGTCGGCTGTATTGCCGGCTCCATTGAATTCAATGGGCTAACATCGTTCTGCCGGGACCAGGTGAGTATATATATATTTTTTATTTTTACACATTTCTAGATGAATTGCAGGGAAGGGCTTATATATTTAACCCCTTCCCGACAATTCATCCCGCGATCGCCGGCAGCCCATTGCTTTCAATAGAGTCGGCTGTATTGCCGGCTCCATTGAATTCAATGGGCTAACATCGTTCTTCTCTGCCACAGTTGTTACAGCTGTGGCAGAGGAGAACGATCTTTACGCTGACAGTGGGGGGGGGTCTCACTTTTGCCGCTATTGTGGCTTAATAGTGGGACCTGGGAACTTGAGATGCAGCCCAAAATGTAGCTCCTCGCCTGCCCTATTTGTTTCTGTGTCGTTTCCATCACTTTCTTGTGTTTTGCAGATTTCACAAATGAAAACCTTAGCGAGCATCGGGATATACAAAAATGCTCGGGTCGCCCATTGACTTCAATGGGGTTCGTTACTCGAAACGAACTCTCGAGCATCACTGAAAGTTCGACTCGAGTAACGAGCACCCGAGCATTTTGGTGCTCGCTCATCTCTAGTCCCAACTCGATTATTCAATTCTAAGTGCAAAAGAATTAGTGTCCAAATTGTATGTACGTAATCTAATTCTCTCACTTCCTGAGGTCATTTTATATGAAGGAAACTTCGCATGGTTACCTCCCCATGGTGTTTCCTGGGTAACGCAGAGAACTATGCAAAATGGTAAACATATGTTTTTCCTCAGTATCTCTTAAGTAACCACGACTTCATAAGATTTTCCGTGTGAACACCAGATAAACACCAGTACCAAATTAACTCGGGCGAAGCCGGGTGTATCAGCTAGTGATATATATATATATATATATATATATATATATATATATATTTATTACTCTATTTATATAAAAGATAAACAATCATTGTACAGAACACACACTACCACTTCTTGTGTCACCCCTATTTCCTCATAGACTTTTAAAATTGTCTTTTGGTTTAACCCTAGAGATGAGCGAACGTACTCGTCCGAGCTTGATATTCGTGCGAATATTAGGGTGTTCGGGATGCTCGTTACTCGTAACGAGTACCACGCGGTGTTCCGGTTACTTTCAGTTTCCTCTCTGAGACGTTAGCGCGCTTTTCTGGCCAATTGAAAGACAGGGAAGGCATTACAACTTCCCCCTGTGACGTTCAAGCCCTATACCACCCCCCTGCTGTGAGTGGCTGGGGAGATCTGATGTCACCGGAGTATAAAAATCGGCCCCTCCCGCGGCTCGGCTCAGATGCCTTGTGAGTTAGCTGAGGGAAAGTGGTATCGTGCTGGAGCTGCTGTAGGGAGAGCGTTAGGAGTTAGTGTAGGCTTCAAGAACCCCAACGGTCCTTCTCAGGGCCACATCTAATAGTGTGCAGTACTGTGTTAGCACTGTATTTTTTTTCAAAATTGGATCTGCAGAGCATTGCGCCCTGCAATAGGGACAGAAGTGGTGGTTAGGCAGGGAGAGTGTTAGCAGTGAGTGTAGGCTTCAAGAACCCCAATGGTCCTTTCTAGGGCCACATCTATCCGTGTGCAGTACTGTCCAGGCTGCTGTTAGCAGTGTTGCATATTTTTTTTTTTTCTCAAAACCGGCTGTGCAGACCATTGCACCCGGCATTAATACTACAGGGATTAAATTGTGTAGGCAGGGCCAGAAGACATACATTATTCATTGAATAGACGCAGTGTGGCTTTTCCTTTGAAAAACAAGGGAAAAAATTCTATTTCGCCTGCCTCTGACAGTCCTCAGGGCTCTGGGTACGTGTGTGCTGCGCGCAGAACGTTAAAAAAAATCAGACGCAGCCAGCTACGTTTTACTGCAGGCTTGCGCCAATTTTTTTCCTGCATGGGAAATCCCTGATCTGCTGTAGCGAATAACTTTGCATCACTGCAGTTCTCTGACACATTTGCAGGGCCACAACACAGTTATTAAACTTAGTAGTATTCATTGAATACACGCAGTGTGGCTTGTCCTTTGAAAAACAAGGGAAAAAATTCTATTTTGGCTGCAGGCTTGCGCCAATTTCTTTCCTGGCTTGGAAATCACTGGTAATACAGCATGCTGAGGGGTAGGGGTAGGCCTAGAGGACGTGGACGCGGCCGAGGACGCGTAGGCCCAAGTGGGGGTGTGGGCACAGGCCGAGCTCCTGATCCAGGTGTGTCGCAGCCGACTGCTGCGGGATTAGGAGAGAGGCACGTTTCTGGCGTCCCCACATTCATCGCCCAATTAATGGGTCCACGCGGGAGACCTTTATTAGAAAATGAGCAGTGTGAGCAGGTCCTGTCGTGGATGGCAGAAAGTGCTTCGAGCAAGCTATCATCCACCCAGAGTTCTGCGCCGTCCAGTGCTGCAAATCCGAATCCTCTGTCTGCTGCTCCTCCTTCCTCCCAGCCTCCTCACTCCACTACAATGACACATGCTCAGGAGCAGGAAGACTCCCAGGAACTGTTCTAGGGCCCATGCTCAGATTGGGCAGCAGTGGTTCCTCTTCCACCAGAGGAGTTTATCGTCACTGATGCACAACCATTGGAAAGTTCCCGGGGTCCGGGGGATGAGGCTGGGGACTTCCGGCAACTGTCTCAAGACCTTTCAGTGGGTGAGGAGGACGATGACGATGAGACACAGTTGTCTTGCAGTGAGGTAGTAGTAAGGGCAGTAAGTCCGAGGGAGGAGCGCACAGAGGATTCGGAGGAAGAGCAGCAGGACGATGAGGTGACTGACCCCACCTGGTGTGCAACGCCTACTCAGGACAGGTCTTCAGAGGGGCAGGCACGGGCAGTAGCAGGGCAGGTTGCAAGAGGCAGTGCGGTGGCCAGGGGTGGAGGCAGGGCCAGACCGAATAATCCACCAACTGTTTCCCAAAGCGCACCCTCGCGCCATGCCACCCTGCAGAGGCCGAGGTGCTCTAAGGTCTGGCAGTTTTTCACAGAGACGCCTGACGACCGACAAACAGTGGTGTGCAACCTTTGTCGCGCCAAGATCAGCCGGGGAGCCACCACCAACAGCCTCACCACCACCAGCATGCGCAGACATATGATGGCCAAGCAGCCCACAAGGTGGGACGAAGGCCGTTCACCGCCTCCGGTTTGCACCGCTGCCTCTCCCCCTGTGCCCCAACCTGCCACTGAGATCCAACCCCCCTCTCAGGACACAGGCACTACCGTCTCCTGGCCTGCACCCACACCCTCACCTCCGCTGTCCTCAGCCCTATCCACTAATGTCTCGCACCGCACAGTCCAGCCATTGCTAGCGCAAGTGTTGGAGCGCAAGCGCAAGGACGCCGCCATGCACCCGCACGCTCAATCGTTAACCGTCCACATAGCCAAATTTATCAGCCTTGAGATGCTGCCGTATAGGGTTGTGGAAACGGAGGCTTTCAAAGCTATGATGGCGGCGGCGGCCCCGCGCTACTCAGTTCCCAGTCGCCACTACTTTTCCCAATGTGCCGTCCCAGCCCTGCACGACCACGTCTCCCGCAACATTGTACGCGCCCTCACCAATGCGGTTAGTGGCAAGGTCCACTTAACTACGGACACGTGGACAAGCACAGGCGGGCAGGGCCACTACATCTCCCTGACGGCACATTGGGTGAATTTAGTGGAGGCTGGGACAGAGTCAGAGCCTGGGACCGCTCACGTCCTACCCACCCCCAGAATTGCGGGCCCCAGCTCGGTGGTGGTATGTTCGGCGGTCTATGCTTCCTCCACTAAAGCACCCTCCTCCTCCTCCTCCTCCTCCTCAACCTCTGTCTCGCAATCTAGATGTGTCAGCAGCAGCAGGACGTCGCCAGCAGTCGGTGTCGCGCGGCGTGGCAGCACAGCGGTGGGCAAGCGTCAGCAGGCCGTGCTGAAACTACTCAGCTTAGGAGAGAAGAGGCACACGGCCCACGAACTGCTGCAGGGTCTGACAGAGCAGACCGACCGTTGGCTTGCGCCCCTGAGCCTCCAACCGGGCATGGTCGTGTGCGACAACGGCCGTAACCTGGTGGCGGCTCTGCAGCTCGGCAGCCTCACGCACGTGCCATGCCTGGCCCACGTCTTTAATTTGGTGGTTCAGCGCTTTCTGAAAAGCTACCCACGCTTGTCAGACCTGCTCGGAAAGGTGCGCCGGCTCTGCGCACATTTCCGGAAGTCCCACACGGACGCTGCCACCCTGCGCACCCTGCAACATTGGTTTAATCTGCCAGTGCACCGACTGCTGTGCGACGTGCCCACACGGTGGAACTCTACGCTCCACATGTTGGCTAGGCTCTATGAGCAGCATAGAGCTATAGTGGAATACCAACTCCAACATGGGCGGCGCAGTGGGAGTCAGCCTCCTCAATTCAGCCTCCTCTGCTATGCATCTTGAGAAGTTCCCTGCAAACCATAAAGGCAGCCGCTTTGCGCTCGGAAACAGAGTCGGGGGAAGACAGTATGTTGCTGGATAGTCAGAGCACCCTCCTGTCTATATCTCAGCGCGTTCAGGAGGAGGAGGAGGAGCATGAGGAGGAGGGGGAAGAGACAGCTTGGCCCACTGCTGACGGTACCCATGCTGCTTGCCTGTCATCCTTTCAGAGTGTATGGCCTGAGGAGGAGGAGGAGGAGGAGGAGGAGGATCCTGAAAGTGATCTTCCTAGTGCGGTCAGCCATGTGTTGCGTACAGGTACCCTGGCACACATGGCTGACTTCATGTTAGGATGCCTTTCTCGTGACCCTCGCGTTACACGCATTCTGGCCACTACGGATTACTGGGTGTACACACTGCTCGACCCACGCTATAAGGAGAACCTTCCCACTCTCATTCCCGTAGAGGAAAGGGGTTCGAGAGTGTTGCTATACCACAGGACCCTGGCGGACAAGCTGATGCTAAAATTCCCATCCGACAGCGCTAGTGGCAGAAGGCGCAGTTCCGAGGGCCAGGTAGCAGGGGAGGTGCGGAGATCGAGCAGCATGTACAGCCCAGGCAGTGCAACAGTCTTTAAGGGCCTGGACAGCTTTATGGCTCCCCAGCAAGACTGTGTCACCGCTCCCCAGTCAAGGCTGAGTCGGCGGGAGCACTGTAAAAGGATGGTGAGGGAGTACATAGCCGATCGCACGACCGTCCTCCGTGACGCCTCTGCCACCTACAACTACTGGGTGTCGAAGCTGGACACGTGGCCTGAACTAGCGCTGTATGCCCTGGAGGTGCTTGCTTGTCCTGCGGCTAGCGTCTTGTCGGAGAGGGTATTTAGTGCGGCTGGGGGAATCATCACAGATAAGCGTACCCGCCTGTCAACCGACAGTGCCGACAGGCTAACACTCATCAAGATGAGCAAAGCCTGGATTTCCCCAGACTTCTCTTCTCCACCAGCGGACAGCAGCGATACCTAAGCAATATGTAGGCTGCACCCGCGGATGGAAGGGACATTTCTGCTTCATCAATCTGTGTATAATATTCATCCTCCTCCTCCTGCTCCTCCTCTTGAAACCTCACGTAATCACGCTGAACGGGCAATTTTTCTTAGGGCCACAAGGCTCACTCATATAATTTTTCTAAAAATTTTTTATACGTTTCAATGCTCTTAAAAGCGTTGGAACTTTAACTTGAACCAATTTTTCGTTAAACTGGGCTGCCTCCAGGCCTAGTTACCACTTAAGCCACATTAACCAAAGCGATTAATGGGTTTCACCTGCCATCTTGGTTGGGCATGGCCAATTTTTACTGAGGTACATTAGTACTGTTGGTACACCAATTTTTTGGGGCCCTCACCTACAGTGTAATCATAGCAATTTGTATGTTCTTCGCCTGCACTCATGGTACAGAAAGGTGTGTGGGGTTGTCCTACACTTTAGCTACATAAATGTAACTTGGGCCTTGGCTATACTGCAGCTACTGAAATGGAACTAAGACTGCGCTCCCACTATACTGCTGCTTCGGAATTGTTCCTGGGGCCTGTGTAGGCTGCTACTATTACTTAAATGGAACTTAGACTATGCTCCTCCTATACTGCTGCTTCGGAATTGTTACTGGGGCCTGTCTTGAGTGCTACTATTACTGAAATGGAACTAATACTGTGCTCCCCCTATAATGCTGCTAGTGATATGTTAGTGGGGCCTGTCCTAATGCTACGGCTGAAATGTTACGAATTCTGGGCTCTGCCTATACCGCTGCTAATGGTATGTCACTGGGGTGTGGAAACAGAGGCTTCCCAAAGACATGATGGCGGCGAGGCCATTTCCCACCAACGCGGTTACTGTTAAGGTGCATATAACCACGGACACGTGGAGAGGACACGTAGTGCCTCCAAAACATCCCCCTCCTCCTCCAACAATGAAAACATTCTTGGCAAATGCCTTTGCATTGGTTCGTCTGGTGGCAGTCCAAGAATTTCACCTTTACCGACACAACAAGAGAGCCCCCCCAACATCCCCCCGCCACGGCCCACTTAATCCTGACCGCATTCCGAAAACCAACAAAATACAACCGTGCTACTAGGTCCGCAGTCACCACCACATTACCACCAACGAGGTTACTGTTAAGGTACATATTACTGACTGGGGTCTGACTGGGGCATACAGACACCTTGACAGAATGAATAGTGTGTGGCACATAGGTTCCCCATTGCTATGCCCACGTGTGCAGCTCCTGATGGAGGTGGCACAGGATTGGATTTCTCATTGCTTCTGTACAGCATTGTGGGCTATCGCCCCACCACTTTTAAAGAGGGTCGCTGCCTAGCCGTGCCAACCCTCTGCAGTGTGTGCCTGCAGTTCCTCCTCATGGCAGACGCACTTATAAATAGACATGAGGGTGGTGTGGCATGAGGGCAGCTGAAGGCTGCGCAGGGAAAGTTTGGTGTGCGCTGTGGACACTGTGTCGTGCAGGGGGGAGGGGGGTTGGGCAGCATGTAACCCAGGAGAAGTGGCAGCGGAGTGTCATGCAGGCAGTGATTGTGCTTTGTTGTAGCTAGTGTGGTACTTAGCTAAGGTATGCCATGGTAATGAGGGCTTTTCAGAAGTAAACGTTGTTGGGAGGGGGGGGGGGGCCACTCTTGCCGCTATTGTGGCTTAATAGTGGGTCCTGTGATGCAGCCCAACATGTAGCCCCTCGCCTGCCCTATCCGTTTCTGTCGTTCCCATCACTTTCTTGAATTGCCTAGATTTTTACACATGAAAACCTTAGCGAGCATCGGCGATATACAAAAATGCTCGGGTCGCCCATTGACTTCAATGGGGTTCGTTACTCGAAACGAACCCTCGAGCATCGCGATAATTTCGTCCTGAGTAACGAGCACCCGAGCATTTTGGTGCTCGCTCATCTCTATTTAACCCCTTAGGGACGAAGCCTCTTTGCGCCTTAGTGATGGAGCCAAATTTTGAAAATCTGACATGTGTCATCTAACATAGCATAACTCCATAAAGGCTTTACATATCCAAGTGATTCTGATACTGTTTTTTTCGCCACATGTTGTACTTCATATAAGTGGAAAAAATAGACTGATAGAATTTATAAATATTTATTAAAAGTGCCAATATTGGGAAAATTTTGAAAAAAATTGTCATTTTTTTCACATTTTCAACTGTAATTACGTAAATATGTGTAAACATACTGTACACATTTTTGCGAAGGTATATATTTCTATCAGTTTACTTTATTCTGGATGCACATTTGAAAAACTTTACTTTTTTTTAAACATTTAGGAGACGTATAAATTTAACATTACATTTCAACATTTTGAGGAACACTTTGTTTTCCTGCACCAAGCCAAGATTGCAAAGGCTCATAAGTGTCAGAAAGATAGATACCCCCACAAATGACCCCAATTTAAAAACTACACCCCTTAATGTATTCACTGAGGGGGGTTACGAATAGGGATGAGCGAGTATACTCGCTAAGGCACTACTCGTTCGAGTAATGTGCCTTAGCCGAGTATCTCCCTGCTCGTCCCTAAAGATTCGTGGGCCGCCGCAGCTGACAGGTGAGTTGCGGCGGGGAGCAGGGGAGAGCCGGCGGGAGAGAGGAAGAGAGAGATCTCCCCTCCATTCCTTCCTGCTCTCCCCCGCAGCTCCCCGCCCCGCGGCAGCACCCGAATCTTTCGGGACGAGCGGGGAGATACTCTGTTAAGGCACATTACTCGAGAAAGTAGTGCCTTAGCGAGTATACTCGCTCATCCCTAGTTATGAGTATTTTGAACCCACAGATCCATGAGGGGAGGTGAAATTAACTTTATTTTTACTTTAAAAACTTTTCATGATTGCCGCTATCCGCTGGATAGCGGCAATCAGGAGTCGGGAGCCAGGAGATTAAAAATTTACCCTCCAGTTTTCTGCGCATGAGTGTGACGTCATTCGTCTGGCGCGCATGCGCAGAAGAGCCGCGCTGGGTCCCGGAGGACCCTTTCACCGCAGCAGACATCGGGGAAGTCGGGCGAGTACTTTCAGCTGCCCTGATGGATTCGATCCATCAGGGCAGCTGAATCTTTAACTTTTTAAACTTTTTTGTAAACTTTATTGTAATCAGCGCTATCCATTGGATAGCGCCGATCGCAATGCCGGGGGGGACTGCCCGCAGCCGGGATGACAGCTCCATGCTGTCGGCTACCTGCGGGCACCGACAGCATGGAGCTGTCACGTCCAGAGCCTGTGGGGCATTAATCCTGAGAGGACGCATAATACTAGGATCCTCTAGGATTAAAGCACACTCAGGCAGGACGTAGTTTCCCGATGGGGCCATCACTAAGGGGTTAAACAGGCTGTCCATTTATAAACTACTGATTGCCTATCAGCAGGATAGACCATCAATAATAGAGCAATGGGGTCTACCACCTTGAACCCTGTCCATCAGCTGTTTGGTGGGACACTGTGCTTGTGCACTGAGCTGATTTATGTAGGAATATAACAGCTCTGTTCTCACTGCAGTGGTCAAATTTGGTATTGCAGTCCAAGTTCCCATTCACTTCAACGCAATCTGGGCCTGCAGTACCAAGCCTGGCCACTGCAGTGAGAACGCACCTATCTGCTTCTTGCAGAAATCAGCTCAGTGCACAAACATGGTAAGGATACATCACCCTGTCCTATATCATTAATCAGCGTAGACATGAAGCTGTTCTCTCAAATTCTGGCTCCAACATTTTATCCCAAGTCTCATGTATAGGAAACTGGTATAGGAGAGGCAGCACACTGGAATAGTTCTTCTTACCAGAAAATGTTCATAAAAAGGCTTTTATTCATAATCCACACATAGAACTGCGACGTTTCGATCATCCGCTGTGATCTTTGTCAGGCATATACATCAGCAGGAAATTACCGCATTAAATAGTGACAATAACCAATCACCAATAATAACATATCCACACACAAATGATTAAAACATATACCTTACAGGTCTTCAGCAGGTGTCCGCCGCTCCACCGTCTGCATCACGTCCCCTACGTCATCTTGCAGCGTCCATTTAACTCACCCAGATCCTCCCATGTAGGGGTATTCAGTAACATAAGGGAAATCAACCACAGGGGCAACCGTGGCGCGTCATCACGTATAGCGTCATGACGTACAACGTCACCACGCAAAGCATCATCATATGACTGGTCACATGACCTACCCGTTTCAACAATCGTCATCACTTCACCATGGAAACCACATCAACATAGCTCAAGAATACATCATGGCACATATAGAAGTAATTGACTGTGGGACACTGTTCTCTATGTGCCATGATGTATTCTTGAGCTATGTTGATATGGTGAAGTGATGACGATCGCTGAAACGGGTAGGTCATGTGACCAGTCATATGATGACGCTTTGCGTGGTGACGTTGTACGTCATGACTCTATACGTGATGACGCGTTACGTGATGACGCGCCACGGTTGCCCCTGTGGTTGATTTCCCTTATGTTACTAAATTCCCCTACATGGGAGGATCTGGGTGAGTTAAATGGACGCTGCAAGATGGCGTAGGGGACATGTTGCAGACGGTGGAGTGGCGGACACCTGCTGAACACCTGTAAGGTATATGTTTTAATTATTTGTGGGTGGATAGGTTATTGGTAGAGATGAGCGAACGTACTCGTCCGAGCTTGATACTCGTTCGAGTATTAGCGTGTTCGAGATGCTCGTTACTCGTAACGAGTACCACGCGATATTCGGGTTACTTTCACTTTCATCTCTGAGATGTTAGCGCGCTTTCCTGGCCAATTGAAGGACAGGGAAGGCATTACAACTTCCCCCTGCGACGTTCAAGCCCTATACCACCCCCCTGCAGTGAGTGGCTGGCGAGATCAGGTGTCACCCGAGTATAAAAATCGGCCCCTCCTGCGGCTCGCCACAGATGCGCTCTGACACAGAGGAGGAAAAGTGCTATCTTGGTGGAGCTGCTATAGGGAGAGTGTTAGGAGTATTTTAGGCTTCAAGAACCCCAACGGTCCTTCTTAGGGCCACATCTAACCGTATGCAGTGCTGTGGAGGCTGCTTTGTGCAGTGTTGCACATTTTTTTTTTTTGGTATATCGGCCGTGAAGAGCATTGCGCCTTGCAGTAATACTCCAGGGACAGAAGTGCGTAGGCAGGGACAGAAGACATATTGATTGAATATAGGCAGTGGGCCTTTGCTAAAAAATTTGGGGCAAAAAATCTATTTGGCCTGCCTGTGACTGTGCTCAGTGTTTTGGGTCTGTCTGTGCTGGGTGTAGTAGTTCTACAAAATCATACGCAGCCAGCTAAGTGTTACAGCAGGCTTGCGCCAAATTATTTCCTGGCTCTGTCTGGGCTGTGAAATCACTGCTGTATTGCAGTCCACAGTGCAACACTCTGCAGTTCTGTGACATACTCCAGGGACAGAAGTGCGTAGGCAGGGACAGAAGACATATTGATTGAATATAGGCAGTGGGCCTTTGTTAAAAAATTTGGGGCAAAAAATCTATTTGGCCTGCCTGTGACTGTGCTCAGTGTTCTGGGTCTGTCTGTGCTGGGTGTAGTAGTTCTACAAAATCATACGCAGCCAGCTAAGTGTTACAGCAGGCTTGCGCCAAATTATTTCCTGGCGTTCCGTAAGCGAAGTCAGCCTCCAACCACAGGCCAATAAACGGCACATTTAATTACAGCGTTCTGTTTCTGCATTACTGGTAATACAGCATGCTGAGGGGTAGGGGTAGGGGTAGGCCTAGAGGACGTGGACGCGGCCGAGGACGCGGAGGCCCAAGTCAGGGTGTGGGCACAGGCTGAGCTCCTGATCCAGGTGTATCACAGCCGAGAGGCACGTTTCTAGCGTCCCCACATTCATCGCACAATTAATGGGTCCACGCGGTAGACCTTTGTTAGAAAATGAGCAGTGTGAGCAGGTCCTGTCGTGGATGGCAGAAAGTGCATCCAGCAATCTATCGACCATCCAGAGTTCTGCGCCGTCCACTGCTGCAACTCTGAATCCTCTGGCTGCTGCTCCTCCTTCCTCCCAGCCTCCTCACTCCATGAAAATGACACATTCTGAGGAGCAGGCAGACTCCCAGGAACTGTTCTAGGGCCCCTGCCCAGATTGGGCAGCAATGGTTCCTCTCCCACCAGAGGAGTTTATCGTGACCGATGCCCAACCTTTGGAAAGTTCGGGGGATGAGGCTGGGGACTTCCGGCAACTGTCTCAAGAGCTTTCAGTGGGTGAGGAGGACGATGACGATGAGACACAGTTGTCTATCAGTGAGGTAGTAGTTAGAGATGAGCGAACGTACTCGGTAAAGCACTACTCGTCTGAGTAATGTGCTTTATCCGAGTACCTCCCCGCTCGCCCTGAAAGATTCGGGGAGCGCCGCTGCTGACAGGTGAGTTGCGGCGGGGAGCAGGGGAGAGCGGGCGGGAGAGAAGGAGAGAAAGATCTCCCCCCCGTTCCTCCCCGCTCTCCCCTGCAGCTCCCCGCTCCGCGGCGCTCCCCGAATCTTTCAGGAAGAGCGGGGAGGTACTCGGATAAAGCACATTACTCGGACGAGTAGTGCTTTACCGAGTACGTTCGCTCATCTCTAGTAGTAGTAATTTCAGTAAGTCCGAGGGAGGAGCGCACAGAGGATTCGGAGGAAGAGCAGCTGGACGATGAGGTGACTGACCCCACCTGGTTTGCTAAGCCTACTGAGGACAGGTCATCAGAGGGGGAGGCAAGTGCAGAAGCAGGGCAGGTTGGAAGAGGCAGTGCGGTGGCCAGGGGTAGAGGCAGGGCCAGACCGAATAATCCACCAACTGTTTCCCAAAGCGCCCCCTTGCGCCATGCCAGCCTGCAGAGGCCGAGATGCTCAAAGGTGTGGCAGTTTTTTACTGAGAGTGCAGACGACCGACGAACTGTGGTGTGCAAGGTTTGTCGCGCCAAGATCAGCCGGGGAGCCACCACCACCAGCATGCGCAGGCATATGATGGCCAAGCACCCCACAAGGTGGGACAAAGGCCGTTCACCGCCTCCGGTTTACACCACTGACTCTCCCCCTGTGCCCCAACCTGCCACTGAGATCCAACCCCCCTCTCAGGACAGAGGCACGACCGTCTCCCGGCCTGCACCCACACGCTCACCTCCGCTGTCCTCGGCCCCATCCAGCAATGTCTCTCAGCGCAGCGTCCAGCTGTCGCTAGCGCAACTGTTTGAGCGCAAGCGCAAGTACGCCGCCGCGCACCCGCACGCTCAAGCGTTAAACGTGCACATAGCCAAATTGATAAGCCTGGAGATGCTGCCGTATAGGCTTGTGGAAATGGAGGCTTTCAAAAACATGATGGCGGCGGCGGCCCCGCGCTACTTGGTTCCCAGTCGCCACTACTTTTCCCGATGTGCCGTCCCAGCCCTGCACGACCACGTCTCCTGCAACAATGTACGCGCCCTCACCAACGCGGTTACTGGGAAGGTCCACTTAACAACGGACACGTGGACAAGCACAGGCGGGCAGAGCCACTGTATCTCCCTGAAGGCACATTGGGTGAATTTAGTGGAGACTGGGACCGAGTCAGAGCCTGGGACCGCTCACGTCCTACCCACCCCCAGAATTGCAGGCCCCAGCTCGGTGGTGGTATCTGCGGCGGTGTATGCTTCCTCCACTAAACCACCCTCCTCCTCCTCCTCCTCCTACGCAACCTCTGTCTCGCAATCAAGATGTGTCAGCAGCAGCACGTCGCCACCAGTCGGTGTCGCAGCACAGCGGTGGGCAAGCGCCAGCAGGCCGTGCTGAAACTACTCAGCTAAGGAGAGAAGAGGCACACGGCCCACGAACTGCTGCAGGGTCTGACAGAGCAGACCGACCGCTGGCTTTCGCCGCTGAGCCTCCAACCGGGTATGGTTGTGTGCGACAACGGCCTTAACCTGGTGGTGGCTCTGCAGCTCGGCAGCCTCACGCACGTGCCATGCCTGGCGCACATCTTTAATTTGGTGGTTCAGCACTTTCTGAAAAGCTACCCACGCTTGTCAGACCTGCTCGGAAAGGTGCACCGGCTCAGCGCACATTTCCGCAAGTCCAACACAGACGCTGCCACCCTGCGCACCCTGCAACATCGGTTTAATCTGCCAGTGCACCGACTGCTGTGCGACGTGCCCACACGGTGGAACTCTACGCTCCACATGTTGGCCAGGCTCTATGAGCAGCGTAGAGCTATAGTGGAATACCAACTGCAAAATGGGCGGCGTAGTGGGAGTCAGCCTCCTCAATTCTTTACAGAAGAGTGGGCCTGGTTGGCAGACATCTGTCAGGTCCTTGGAAACTTTGAGGAGTCTACCCAGATGGTGAGCGGCGATGCTGCAATCATTAGCGTCACCATTCCTCTGCTATGCCTCTTGAGAAGTTCCCTGCAAAGCATAAAGGCAGACGCTTTGTGCTCGGAAACGGAGGCGGGGGAAGACAGTATGTCGCTGCATAGTCAGAGCACCCTCATGTCTATATCTCAGCGCGTTGAGGAGCAGGAGGAGGAGGGGGAGGAGCATGATGAGGAGGGGGAAGATACAGCTTGGCCCATTGCTGAGGGTACCCATGCTGCTTGCCTGTCATCCTTTCAGCTTGTATGGCCTGAGGAGGAGGATCCTGAAAGTGATCTTCCTAGTGAGGACAGCCATGTGTTGCGTGCAGGTACCCTGGCACACATGGCGGACTTCATGTTAGGATGCCTTTCTCGTGACCCTCGCGTTACATGCATTTTGGCCACTACGGATTACTGGGTGTACACACTGCTCGACCCACGGTATAAGGAGAACCTTTCCACTCTCATACCCGAAGAGGAAAGGGGTTCGAGAGTGATGCTATACCACGGGACCCTGGCGGACAAGCTGATGGTAAAATTCCCATCCGACAGCGCTAGTGGCCGAAGGCGCAGTTCCGAGGGCCAGGTAGCAGGGGAGGCGCGGAGATCAGGCAGCATGTACAGCACAGGCAGGGGAACACTCTCCAAGGCCTTTGCCAGCTTTATGGCTCCCCAGCAAGACTGTGTCACCGCTCCCCAGTCAAGGCTGAGTTGGCGGGAGCACTGTAAAAGGATGGTGAGGGAGTACATAGCTGATCGCACGACCGTCCTCCGTGACGCCTCTGCTCCCTACAACTACTGGGTGTCGAAGCTGGACACGTGGCCTGAACTCGCGCTGTATGCCCTGGAGGTGCTTGCTTGTCCTGCGGCTAGCGTCTTGTCAGAGAGGGTGTTTAGTGCGGCTGGGGGAAATCATCACAGATAAGCGTACCCGCCTGTCAACTGACAGTGCCGACAGGCTTACCCTCATAAAGATGAACAAAGCCTGGATTTCCCCAGACTTCTCTTCTCCACCAGCGTACAGCAGCGATACCTAAACAATACGTAGGCTGCACCCGCGGATGGAAGCATCGTTCTCTATCACCATAAAAAACAGGGACCTTTTAGCTTCATCAATCTGTGTATAATATTCATCCTCCTCCTCCTGCTCCTCCTCCTGAAACCTCACGTAATCACACCGAACGGGCAATTTTTCTTAGGCCCACAAGGCTCAGTTATATTACGTTTGTAAACAATGTTTATATGTTACAATTCTCATTAAAGCGTTGAAACTTGCACCTGAACCAATTTTTATTTTAACTGGGCTGCCTCCAGGCCTAGTTACAAATTAAGCCACATTAACCAAAGCGATTAATGGGTTTCACCTGCCCTCTTGGTTGGGCATGGGCAATTTTTCTGAGGTACATTAGTACTGTTGGTACACCAATTTTTTTGGGCCCTCGCCTACAGTGTAATCCTAGTAATTTTTATGGGCTTCGCCTGCACTCATGCTACAGCAAGATGTGTGGGGTTGGCCTACACTTTTGCTACATAAATGTAACTGGGGCCTTGTCTATACTGCAACTACTGAAATGTGAGCGAGACTGTTATCTCCCTAAACTGCTGCAACGGGAATGTTACTGCGGCCTGTCTTGACTGCTACTACTACTGAAATGGAACTAATACTGTGCTCCCCCTATACTGCTGCTTCGGAATTGTTACTGGGGCCTGTCTTGACTGCTACTATTACTGAAATGGAACTAAGACTGTGCTCCCCCTATACTGCTGCTTTGGAATTGTTACTGGGGCCTGTCTGGACTGCTACTACTACTGAAATGGAACTAATACTGTGCTCTCCCTATAATGCTGTTAGTGATATGTTACTGGGGCCTGTCCCTCATGCTACCGCTGAAATGTTACTAATTCTGGGCTCTGCCTATACCGCTGCTAATGCTATGTCACTGGGGTGTGGAAACGGAGGCTTCCCAAAAGACATGATGGTGGCGAGGCCATTTCCCACCAACGCGGTTACTGTTAAGGTGCATATAACCACGGACACATGGAGAGGACATGTAGTGCCTCAAAAACATCCCCCTCCTCCTCCAACAATGAAAACATTCTTGGCAAATACCTTTGCATTGGTCCGTCTGGTGGCAGTCCAAGAATTTCACCTTTACCGACACAACAAGAGAGCCCCACCACCACCACCCCCCGCCACGGCCCACTTAAACCTGGCCACATTCCGAAAACCAACTAAATAAAACCGCGCTACTAGGTCCGCAGTCGCCACCACATTCCCACCAACGCGGTTACTGTTAAGATACATATTACCAGTATGACTGGGGCATGCACTGTTGGCCCGAAGCACACCTGTATTGTATGTGACGTTAGCTCTGCTGTCCAGGGCACTGCAATGGGATATATTTATGTACTGCCGGTGGGTTCCAGGGAGCCACCCATGCTGTGGGTCCACAGGGACTTCACATTAGGGATTTGTACCTGCCAGTGTCTATGTATTAAAAACCCCGGTCTCACTGGGGCATGCAGTGTGGGCCGAAGACCACCTGCATTTAATCGGACGTAACGTCAGCTGTGCTGGGCAATGCAATGGGATATATTTATGTACCGCCGGTGGCTTCCTGGGTCCCACCTATGCTGTCGGTCCACACGGAGTTGTAACTGCATGTGTCTACTTATAAAGAACCCCAGTCTGACTGGGGCATGCAGTGTGGGCCAAAGCCCACCTGCATTAAACCTGACGCTACCTCAGCTGTGCTGGGCACTGCAATGGGATATATTTATGTACCGCCGGTGGGTTCCAGGGAGCCACCCATGCTGTCGGTCCACACGGACTTCACATTAGTGAGTTGTACCTGCCTGTGTCTATGTATTAAAAACCCCGGTCTGACTGGGGAATGCAGTGTGGGCCGAAGCCCACCTGTATTTAATCGGACGTTAGCTCTACTATCCGGGGCACTGCATTGGGACAAACTACAGGAGCAATACAGCGCTAATGAGACGTGCACAGCTACGCTAGCATAGGAGTCCGCTGTAGGCCCGCGATTGCTGAGGGTCTGTGCAGAGGCCTATGTCCTTGGTGCAGTGAAAGTCTGCTTCCAGCCTAGGATTGCTGAAGCTGTGGGCCGAGGCCTATGTCGTGGGCGCGGTGCAAGTCTGCCATGTTTGGCCGCTCAGATCAATTTTTGGTTCATGTCTTGGGCTTCCTAGGACCCCCCTATGCTGTTGGTGCAAACTTAGTTCCCATCGTGGTGTTTGACCTGTCTGGCACAAAGGCATTGACTGACTTGGGTAGAGGGCAGAGCGCTGACGGCTTTTCCCGTGCAGTGTGCATTGAGCTATGCGACACCTTGACAGAATGAATACTGTGTGGCACATGGATTCCCCATTGCTATGCCCACGTTTGCAGCTCCTGATGGAGGTGGCACAGGATTGGAGTTCTCATTGCTTCTGTACAGCATTGTGGGCTATCGCCCCTGCCCCTTTTAAAGAGGGTCGCTGCCTGGCCCTGCCAACCCTCTGCAGTGTGTGCTTGCGGTTCCTCCTCATGGCAGATGCACTTATAAATAGACATGAGGGTGGTGTGGCTGTGAGGCCAGCGTGTGGCATGAGGGCAGCTGAAGGCTGCGCAGGGACACTTTGGTGTGCGCTGTGGACACTGGGTCGTGCGCGGGGGGGGGGGGGGGTTGGACAGCATGTAACCCAAGAGAAGAGGCAGGGGTGTGTCCCGCAGGCAGTGCTTGTGCTTTGTTGGAGGTAGTGTGGTGCTTAGCTAAGGTGTGCCTTGCTAATGAGGATTTGTCCAAAGTAAAAATTGGTAGGGGGGGGGGCCCACTCTTGCTGCTATTGTGGCTGAATAGTGGGACCTGGGAACCTGAAATGCAGCCCGGCATGTTGCCCCTCGCCTGCCCTATCTGTATCTGCGTCGTTTCCATCACTTTCGTAGGTTTTGAAGATTTGCACAAATGAAAACCTTAGCGAGCATCGGCGATATACAAAAATGCTCGGGTCGCCCCCTGACTTCAATGGGGTTCGTTACTCGAAACGAACCCTCGAGCATCGCGAAAAGTTCGACTCGAGTTACGAGCACCTGAGCATTTTGGTGCTTGCTCATCTCTATTAAATACCATCCTGTTTGTCGCTGTCCATTGTTCAAGCCTTTCTAGATCTTTTTAAATACTCTCTCTCTCTTTTCCCTAGAGTTAGCTATCCCTCCTAGCTTTGTGTCACCGGCAAATTTGATCAGTTTCCCATCAATTCTCTCCTCTAGATTATAAAAATGTTGAGCAACACTGGGCCTAGGACAGAGCCTTGTGGTACCCCACTTGATACATTCCTACACTTGGATGTGCAGCCATCTATGACCACTCGTTGAGTATGATCACCAGTTGTGAATCCACCTAACCCATATTTGGTCATTTTTTCAATAGGTATGGTATGAGATACTTTGTCAAATGCTTTGCTAAAGTCAAGATATACTATATCCATGGCATTTCCCGGATCAGCTCAGTTGCTGATTCTGTCATAGAAGGAAATTAGATTAGTCAGGCATGACTTGTTTGTTACAAACCCATGCTGGCTCGGTTTATTACTCTATTTTTATCCAAGTTCTTGCATACTTGCTGTTTAATAGTTTGTTCAAAGATCCTTTCTGGTATAGAAGTCAGGCTCACAGGCCTGTAGTTTCCTAGATCAACCTTCTTCCTTTTTTTGAAGATACGGACAACATTTGCCCTTTTCCAATTTTCTGGGACTTCTGCTGTTCTCCAGAAATTTTCAAAGTTATGGCGAGTGGTTCAGCAATTACCTCCGGTGCATCCTTTAGTATCCTAGGATGTAATTCATCTGGACCTTGGGACTTGAATTCATTTAAGTTAATTAAGTGTTCCCTCACCATCTCTCTGCTTATAGATAGCCTGCATTATTTTATACCCCCAATAGAACAGGGAAGATCTGTGAGAAAACAGATACAAAATAGGAATTTAAAAATGTGGCTTTCTCAACATCATTCTTAACCAATTCATCATTTTAATCTTTTAAGCATTCAATAGCATCTTTGATTTTTTTTTTGCTTTTGACATACCCCCAAAATCCTTTTTGAGTGCTTTTGGCCTCCGTTGCAAGCCTCGATTCATTATTAGCTTTTCTGACACTTACCCTACAGTTTCTGCAGACTGCATTGTATTCTTCTTTCGATATTCCCCCCTCTTTCCATTTGATAAAAAAATTTTCTTCCTTTTTAACATGTGTGCAAGTTCTTTGTTCATCCATCCTGGTTTCTTTTAATGATTGTCCTTTGAGAATCTCATTTTGCAAGATTTCCCAACCTTCTTGGACATTTCTCTCCTTAAGAACATTCAGCCATTGGATTCTTCCTACCCTCTTTCTGAGTTCATTAAAATCCGCCTTTCTTAAATCCAATGTTGAGGTCTGAGTTTTCTCAGGTCTCCCTCACCTTTTTGTCCAACATTCAAGGATAGCATGATCACTGCCGAATTACTTTCTCAACCACTTCCCTGTTGGTAAGAATTAGGTGCAAGATAGCAGATCCTCTTGTTTACTCTTCTACCTTTTAGAAAATAAAGTTGTCAGAAAGAGTGGATAAAAATCTGTTGGATCTATTACTTTTACCTGAGGGAGATTCCCAACAAACGTCTGGATAGGTAAAGTCTCCCATGATCAGTATGTTGTACTTTTTTGAAAGCTTGGCCATCTTCGGGTCACACCACTGCCTCTTCTCCTGTGCCCCAGCCTGCCAAACAGATCCAATCCCCCTCCCAGGACATAGGCACGAGCACCTCCCGGCCTGCACCCACACCCTCACCTCAACGGTCCTCCACGCTATCCAGCAATGTCTCTCAGCGCAGCGTTCAGCTGTCGCTTAAACAAGCGTTGGAGGGAAAGCGCAAATACACCGCCACCCACCCACACGCACGCACAAGCTCTAAACGTGCACATTACCAAATTAATCAGCCTGGAGATGCTGCCGTACAGGCTTGTGGAAAAGGAGGCTTTCAAAAACATGATGGCAGCAGCGGTCCCGCGCTACTCAGTCCCCAGTCGACACTATTTTTCCCAGTGTGCTATCACAGCCCTACACCAGCAGTCTCCCGCAACATAAATCATGCCCTCATCAACGCGGTTACTGGGAAGGCCCACTTAACCATGGACACGTGGACAAGTACTGGTGGGCAGGGCCACTATATCTCCCTGTCAGCACATTCGGTGAACTTAGTGGGACCGCGCATGTCCTACCCACACCCAGAATAGCGGGTCCTACCTTGGTGCTGGTATCTGCGGCGTTTTATGTCACCTCCTCCAAACCCTTCCCCTCCTCCGCCATGTCTACCTTTCAATTATTAAGTGTGAGCACGTTGCCAGCAGTCGGTAGCGAGCGGCAGCACAGCGGTGGGCAAGCAACAGCAAGCCGTGATGAAATTAATTAGCTTAGGTGACAAGAGGCACATGGCCCCCGAGCTGTTGCAGGGTCTGACAGAGCAGACTGACCTGCCATGCCTGGCCCACGTCTTCAATCTGGTGGTTCAGCGATTTCTGAAAAACTACCCCCACTTGTCTGACATGCTCGGCAAGGTACACCACGTCTGCACACATTTCTGCAAGTCCACCACGGATGCTGCCACCCTGAGGACCCTGCAACATTGGTTTAATCTGCCAGAGCACTGACTGCTTTGCGACGTGCCCACATGCTGCAATTCTATGCTGCACATGTTGGCCAGGCTGTACGAGCAGCATAGAGCAATAGTGGAATACCAGCTGCAACATGGGCGGCGGAGTGGTAGTCAGCCTCTGCAATTCTTTACTAAGGAGTGGGCATGGATGGCAGATATCTGCCAGGTCCTCAGAAACTTTGAGGAGTCTACCCAGATGGTGAGCGGCGATGCGGCAATCATTAGCGTTACCATCCCACTGCTTTGCCTGCTGAGAAGTTCGCTGCAAAGAATAAAGGCCAACGCTTTGCGGTTGGAACAGGAGACAGGGGAAGACCGTATGTCGCTTGATAGGCAGACCACCCTCACGTCTATATCTCAGCGCGTTTTGGAGGAGGAGGAGGAGGGAGAGGAGCAGGAGGAGGAGAGGGAAGAGACAGCTGGGCACACGGCAGAGGGTACCCATGTTGCTTGCCTCTCATCTGTTAAGCGTGTATGGGCTGTAGAGGAGGAGGAGGATCCTGAAAGTCATCTTTCTAGTGAGGACAACGATGTCTTGCGCACTGGGACCCTGGCACACATGGCTGACTTCATGTTAGGATGCCTTTCTCGTGACCCTCGCGTTAGACGCATTCTGGCCAACACATATTACTGGGTGTACACCCTTCTCGACCCACAGTGTAAGAAGAAGCTTTCCACCCTCATTCCCAAAAAGGAAAGGGGTACGAGAGTGATGCAATACCACAGGGCCCTGGTGGAAAAACTGATGCTAAAGTTCCCATCTGACAGCGCTAGTGGCAGAAGACGCAGTTCCGAGGGCCAAGTAGAAGGGGAGGGGAGGGGCGGGAATAAGGCAGCATATCCAGCGCAGGCAGGCAGAACACTCTCCAAGGCCTTTGCCAGCTTTATGGCTCCCCAGCAAGACTGTGTCACCACTCCCCAGTCAAGGCTGAGTCGGAGGTAGCACTGTAAAAAGATGGTGAGGGAGTACGTAGCCGATTGTACCACCATCCTCCGTGATGCCTATGCTCCATACAACTATTGGGTGTCAAAGCTGGGCACGTGGCACGAACTTGCGCTGTACGCCCTGGAAATGCTGGCCTGCCCTGAGCTAGCGTCTTGTCAGAGAGGGTGTTTAGTGCAGCTGGGGGAATCATCACGGATAAGCGTACCCGCCTGTCAACTGCCAGTGCCGACATGCTTGCACTCAAAGAAGAACAAAGGCTCGATTTCCCCAGACTTCTCTTCTCCACCGTCGAAAAGCAGCAGAACCTAATGATTCTTTTCGCTGCAACAGGAGAAAAAAGCATCCTCTATCACCACAAAAAAAGGGGAATTACCTTTGTCAATCACTCTCGGGTAGTATTACTCCTCCTACTCCTCCTCCCAAAACTGCATGTCATCACGCTGAACTGCCTATTTTTCTGCAGCCCAAAAGGCTCTGTTTAAAAGTTTTTAACAATTTTTCAGTTTCAAAAGTATTGATACTTTAACAGAAACCAATTTTCTTCACAGGGCTGCCTCCAGGCTCTGTTACAAATTAAGCAACAGCGAGCTATATCTTTAAAAAATGTTTATGGGTTTCACCTGCCCTCTCGGTTGAGCAATTTTTCAGGGGTGCTCTTGTACTATTGGTACACCAATTTTTCTGGCCTTCGCCTACACTCATGGTACCCCCTATGTTTCAGGGGTTTGCCTATACTTTTGCTACAGAAATGTTACTGGGGTCTGCCTATACCTTTGATACAGAAATGTTACTGGGGTCTGCTTATACTCTTGCTACAGAAATGTTACAGGAGTCTTCCTATACCTTTGCTGCAGAAATGTTACTGGGGTCCGCCTATACTCTTACTACGGAAATGTTACTGAGGTCCGCCTATACCTTTGCTACGGAAATGTTACAGTGGTCCGCCTATACCTTTGCTACGGTAATGTTACAGGGGTCCGCCTATACCTTTGCTACGGTAATGTTACAGGGGTCCGCCTATACCTTTGCTACGGTAATGTTACAGGGGTCCGCTTATACCTTTGCTACAGAAATGTTACAGGGGTCCGCCTATACCTTTGCTACAGAAATGTTACAGGGGTCCGCCTATACCTTTGCTACAGAAATGTTACAGGGGTCCGCCTATACCTTTGCTACAGAAATGTTACAGGGGTCCGCCTATACCTTTGCTACAGAAATGTTACAGGGGTCCGCCTGTACCTTTGCTACAGAAATGTTACAGGGGTCCGCCTGTACTTTTGCTACAGAAATGTTACAGGAGTCTTCCTATACCTTTGCTGCAGAAATGTTACTGGGGTCCGCCTATACCTTGGCTACAGAAATGTTACTGGGGTCTGCCTATACCTTTGCTACAGAAATGTTACAGGGGTCCGCCTGTACCTTTGCTACAGAAATGTTACAGGGGTCCGCCTATACCTTTGCTACAGAAATGTTACAGGGGTCCGCCTATACCTTTGCTACAGAAATGTTACAGGGGTCCGCCTATACCTTTGCTACAGAAATGTTACAGGGGTCCGCCTGTACCTTTGCTACAGAAATGTTACAGGGGTCCGCCTGTACTTTTGCTACACAAATGTTACAGGAGTCTTCCTATACCCTTGCTACAGAAATGTTACAGGGGTCCGCCTATACCCTTGCTACAGAAATGTTACAGGGGTCCGCCTATACCCTTGCTACAGAAATGTTACAGGGGTCCGCCTATACCCTTGCTACAGAAATGTTACAGGGGTCCGCCTATACCCTTGCTACAGAAATGTTACAGGGGTCCGCCTATACCCTTGCTACAGAAATGTTACAGGGGTCCGCCTATACCCTTGCTACAGAAATGTTACAGGGGTCCGCCTATACCCTTGCTACAGAAATGTTACAGGGGTCCGCCTATACCCTTGCTACAGAAATGTTACAGGGGTCCGCCTATACCCTTGCTACAGAAATGTTACAGGGGTCCGCCTATACCCTTGCTACAGAAATGTTACAGGGGTCCGCCTATACCCTTGCTACAGAAATGTTACAGGGGTCCGCCTATACCCTTACTACAGAAATGTTACTGGGGTCCGCCTATACTCTTACTACAGAAATGTTACTGGGGTCCGCCTATACCTTTGCTGCAGAAATGTTACTGGGGTCCGCCTATACCTTTGCTACAGAAATGTTACAGGGGTCCGCCTATACCTTTGCTACAGAAATGTTACAGGGGTCCGCCTGTACCTTTGCTACAGAAATGTTACAGGGGTCTGCCTGTACTTTTGCTACAGAAATGTTACAGGAGTCTTCCTATACCTTTGCTGCAGAAATGTTACTGGGGTCTGCCTATACCTTGGCTACAGAAATGTTACTGGGGTCTGCCTATACCTTTGCTACAGAAATGTTACAGGGGTCTGCCTATACCTTTGCTACAGAAATGTTACAGGGGTCTGCCTATACCTTTGCTACAGAAATGTTACAGGGGTCTGCCTGTACTTTTCCTACAGAAATGTTACTGGGGTCTGCCTATACCTTTGATACAGAAATGTTACTGGGGTCTGCTTATACTCTTGCTACAGAAATGTTACAGGAGTCTTCCTATACCTTTGCTGCAGAAATGTTACTGGGGTCCGCCTATACTCTTACTACAGAAATGTTACTGGGGTCCGCCTATACTCTTACTACAGAAATGTTACAGGGGTCCGCCTATACCTTTGCTACAGAAATGTTACAGGGGTCCGCCTATACCTTTGCTGCAGAAATGTTACAGGGGTCCGCCTATACCTTTGCTACAGAAATGTTACAGGGGTCCGCCTATACCTTTGCTACAGAAATGATACAGGGGTCCGCCTATACCTTTGCTACAGAAATGTTACAGGGGTCCGCCTGTACTTTTGCTACAGAAATGTTACTGGGGTCCGCCTATACCTTTGATACAGAAATGTTACTGGGGTCTGCTTATACTCTTGCTACAGAAATGTTACAGGAGTCTTCCTATACCTTTGCTGCAGAAATGTTACTGGGGTCCGCCTATACTCTTACTACAGAAATGTTACTGGGGTCCGCCTATACTCTTACTACAGAAATGTTACTGGGGTCTGCCTATACCTTTGCTACAGAAATGTTACTGGGGTCCGCCTATACCTTTGCTACAGAAATGTTACTGGGGTCCGCCTATACCTTTGCTACAGAAATGTTACAGGGGTCCGCCTATACCTTTGCTGCAGAAATGTTACAGGGGTCCGCCTATACCTTTGCTGCAGAAATGTTACAGGGGTCCGCCTATACCTGTGCTACAGAAATGTTACAGGGGTCCGCCTATACCTTTGCTACAGAAATGTTACAGGGGTCCGCCTATACCTTTGCTACAGAAATGTTACAGGGGTCCGCCTGTACTTTTGCTACAGAAATGTTACTGCGGTCCGCCTGTACCTTTGATACAGAAATGTTACTGGGGTCTGCTTATACTCTTGCTACAGAAATGTTACAGGAGTCTTCCTATACCTTTGCTGCAGAAATGTTACTGGGGTCCGCCTATACTCTCACTACAGAAATGTTACTGGGGTCCGCCTATACTCTTACTACAGAAATGTTACTGGGGTCCGCCTATACTCTTACTACAGAAATGTTACTGGGGTCCGCCTATACTCTTACTACAGAAATGTTACTGGGGTCCGCCTATACTCTTACTACAGAAATGTTACTGGGGTCCGCCTATACTCTTACTACAGAAATGTTACTGGGGTCCGCCTATACCTTTGCTGCAGAAATGTTACTGGGGTCCGCCTATACCTTTGCTGCAGAAATGTTACAGGGGTCCGCCTATACCTTTGCTGCAGAAATGTTACAGGGGTCCGCCTTTACCTTTGCTGCAGAAATGTTACAGGGGTCCGCCTATACCTTTGCTGCAGAAATGTTACAGGGGTCCGCCTATACCCTTGCTGCAGAAATGTTACAGGCGTCCGCCTATACCCTTGCTACAGAAATGTTACAGGGGTCCGCCTATACCCTTGCTACAGAAATGTTACAGGGGTCCGCCTATACCCTTGCTACAGAAATGTTACAGGGGTCCGCCTATACCCTTGCTACAGAAATGTTACAGGGGTCCGCCTATACCCTTGCTACAGAAATGTTACAGGGGTCCGCCTATACCCCTGCTACAGAAATGTTACAGGGGTCCGCCTATACCCTTGCTACAGAAATGTTACAGGGGTCCGCCTATACCCTTGCTACAGAAATGTTACAGGGGTCCGCCTATACCCTTGCTACAGAAATGTTGCAGGGGTCCGCCTATACCCTTGCTACAGAAATGTTACAGGGGTCCGCCTATACCCTTGCTACAGAAATGTTACAGGGGTCCGCCTATACCCTTGCTACAGAAATGTTACAGGGGTCCGCCTATACCCTTGCTACAGAAATGTTACAGGGGTCCGCCTATACCCTTGCTACAGAAATGTTACAGGGGTCCGCCTATACCCTTGCTACAGAAATGTTACAGGGGTCCGCCTATACCCTTGCTACAGAAATGTTACAGGGGTCCGCCTATACCCTTGCTACAGAAATGTTACAGGGGTCCGCCTATACCCTTGCTACAGAAATGTTACAGGGGTCCGCCTATACCCTTGCTACAGAAATGTTACAGGGGTCCGCCTATACCCTTGCTACAGAAATGTTACAGGGGTCCGCCTATACCCTTGCTACAGAAATGTTACAGGGGTCCGCCTATACCCTTGCTACAGAAATGTTGCAGGGGTCCGCCTATACCCTTGCTACAGAAATGTTACAGGGGTCCGCCTATACCCTTGCTACAGAAATGTTACAGGGGTCCGCCTATACCCTTGCTACAGAAATGTTACAGGGGTCCGCCTATACCCTTGCTACAGAAATGTTACAGGGGTCCGCCTATACCCTTGCTACAGAAATGTTACAGGGGTCCGCCTATACCCTTGCTACAGAAATGTTACAGGGGTCCGCCTATACCCTTGCTACAGAAATGTTACAGGGGTCCGCCTATACCCTTGCTACAGAAATGTTACAGGGGTCCGCCTATACCCTTGCTACAGAAATGTTACAGGGGTCCGCCTATACCCTTGCTACAGAAATGTTACAGGGGTCCGCCTATACCCTTGCTACAGAAATGTTACAGGGGTCCGCCTATACCCTTGCTACAGAAATGTTACAGGGGTCCGCCTATACCCTTGCTACAGAAATGTTACAGGGGTCCGCCTATACCCTTGCTACAGAAATGTTACAGGGGTCCGCCTATACCCTTGCTACAGAAATGTTACAGGGGTCCGCCTATACCCTTGCTACAGAAATGTTACAGGGGTCCGCCTATACCCTTGCTACAGAAATGTTACAGGGGTCCGCCTATACCCTTGCTACAGAAATGTTACAGGGGTCCGCCTATACCCTTGCTACAGAAATGTTACAGGGGTCCGCCTATACCCTTGCTACAGAAATGTTACAGGGGTCCGCCTATACCCTTGCTACAGAAATGTTACAGGGGTCCGCCTATACCCTTGCTACAGAAATGTTACAGGGGTCCGCCTATACCCTTGCTACAGAAATGTTACTGGGGTCCGCCTATACCCTTGCTACAGAAATGTTACAGGGGTCCGCCTATACCCTTGCTACAGAAATGTTACAGGGGTCCGCCTATACCCTTGCTACAGAAATGTTACAGGGGTCCGCCTATACCCTTGCTACAGAAATGTTACAGGGGTCCGCCTATACCCTTGCTACAGAAATGTTACAGGGGTCCGCCTATACCCTTGCTACAGAAATGTTACAGGGGTCCGCCTATACCCTTGCTACAGAAATGTTACAGGGGTCCGCCTATACCCTTGCTACAGAAATGTTACAGGGGTCCGCCTATACCCTTGCTACAGAAATGTTACAGGGGTCCGCCTATACCCTTGCTACAGAAATGTTACAGGGGTCCGCCTATACCCTTGCTACAGAAATGTTACAGGGGTCCGCCTATACCCTTGCTACAGAAATGTTGCAGGGGTCCGCCTATACCCTTGCTACAGAAATGTTGCAGGGGTCCGCCTATACCCTTGCTACAGAAATGTTACAGGGGTCCGCCTATACCCTTGCTACAGAAATGTTACAGGGGTCCGCCTATACCCTTGCTACAGAAATGTTACAGGGGTCCGCCTATACCCTTGCTACAGAAATGTTACAGGGGTCCGCCTATACCCTTGCTACAGAAATGTTACAGGGGTCCGCCTATACCCTTGCTACAGAAATGTTACAGGGGTCCGCCTATACCCTTGCTACAGAAATGTTACAGGGGTCCGCCTATACCCTTGCTACAGAAATGTTACAGGGGTCCGCCTATACCCTTGCTACAGAAATGTTACAGGGGTCCGCCTATACCCTTGCTACAGAAATGTTACAGGGGTCCGCCTATACCCTTGCTACAGAAATGTTACAGGGGTCCGCCTATACCCTTGCTACAGAAATGTTACAGGGGTCCGCCTATACCCTTGCTACAGAAATGTTACAGGGGTCCGCCTATACCCTTGCTACAGAAATGTTACAGGGGTCCGCCTATACCCTTGCTACAGAAATGTTACAGGGGTCCGCCTATACCCTTGCTACAGAAATGTTACAGGGGTCCGCCTATACCCTTGCTACAGAAATGTTACAGGGGTCCGCCTATACCCTTGCTACAGAAATGTTACAGGGGTCCGCCTATACCCTTGCTACAGAAATGTTACAGGGGTCCGCCTATACCCTTGCTACAGAAATGTTACAGGGGTCCGCCTATACCCTTGCTACAGAAATGTTACAGGGGTCCGCCTATACCCTTGCTACAGAAATGTTACAGGGGTCCGCCTATACCCTTGCTACAGAAATGTTACAGGGGTCCGCCTATACCCTTGCTACAGAAATGTTACAGGGGTCCGCCTATACCCTTGCTACAGAAATGTTACAGGGGTCCGCCTATACCCTTGCTACAGAAATGTTACAGGGGTCCGCCTATACCCTTGCTACAGAAATGTTACAGGGGTCCGCCTATACCCTTGCTACAGAAATGTTACAGGGGTCCGCCTATACCCTTGCTACAGAAATGTTACAGGGGTCCGCCTATACCCTTGCTACAGAAATGTTACAGGGGTCCGCCTATACCCTTGCTACAGAAATGTTACAGGGGTCCGCCTATACCCTTGCTACAGAAATGTTACAGGGGTCCGCCTATACCCTTGCTACAGAAATGTTACAGGGGTTCCGCCTATACCCTTGCTACAGAAATGTTACAGGGGTCCGCCTATACCCTTGCTACAGAAATGTTACAGGGGTCCGCCTATACCCTTGCTACAGAAATGTTACAGGGGTCCGCCTATACCCTTGCTACAGAAATGTTACAGGGGTCCGCCTATACCCTTGCTACAGAAATGTTACAGGGGTCCGCCTATACCCTTGCTACAGAAATGTTACAGGGGTCCGCCTATACCCTTGCTACAGAAATGTTACAGGGGTCCGCCTATACCCTTGCTACAGAAATGTTACAGGGGTCCGCCTATACCCTTGCTACAGAAATGTTACAGGGGTCCGCCTGTACCCTTGCTACAGAAATGTTACAGGGGTCCGCCTGTACCCTTGCTACAGAAATGTTACAGGGGTCCGCCTGTACCCTTGCTACAGAAATGTTACAGGGGTCCGCCTGTACCCTTGCTACAGAAATGTTACAGGGGTCCGCCTGTACCCTTGCTACAGAAATGTTACAGGGGTCCGCCTGTACCCTTGCTACAGAAATGTTACAGGGGTCCGCCTGTACCCTTGCTACAGAAATGTTACAGGGGTCCGCCTGTACCCTTGCTACAGAAATGTTACAGGGGTCCGCCTGTACCCTTGCTACAGAAATGTTACAGGGGTCCGCCTGTACCCTTGCTACAGAAATGTTACAGGGGTCCGCCTATACTCTTGCTACGGAAATGTTACAGGGGTCCGCCTATACTCTTGCTACGGAAATGTTACAGGGGTCCGCCTATACTCTTGCTACGGAAATGTTACAGGGGTCCGCCTATACTCTTGCTACGGAAATGTTACAGGGGTCCGCCTATACTCTTGCTACGGAAATGTTACAGGGGTCCGCCTATACTCTTGCTACGGAAATGTTACAGGGGTCCGCCTATACTCTTGCTACAGAAATGTTACAGGGGTCCGCCTATACTCTTGCTACAGAAATGTTACAGGGGTCCGCCTATACTCTTGCTACAGAAATCTTACTGGGATCAGCCTATGCAGTTTCTACTGAATGGTTTGACGGGTCCGCCTACACTCTTGCTACAGAAATGTTACAGGGGTCCGCCTATACTCTTGCTACAGAAATGTTACAGGGGTCCGCCTATACTCTTGCTACAGAAATGTTACAGGGGTCCGCCTATACTCTTGCTACAGAAATGTTACAGGGGTCCGCCTATACTCTTGCTACAGAAATGTTACAGGGGTCCGCCTATACTCTTGCTACAGAAATGTTACAGGGGTCCGCCTATACTCTTGCTACAGAAATGTTACAGGGGTCCGCCTATACTCTTGCTACAGAAATGTTACAGGGGTCCGCCTATACTCTTGCTACAGAAATGTTACAGGGGTCCGCCTATACTCTTGCTACAGAAATGTTACAGGGGTCCGCCTATACTCTTGCTACAGAAATGTTACAGGGGTCCGCCTATACTCTTGCTACAGAAATGTTACAGGGGTCCGCCTATACTCTTGCTACAGAAATGTTACAGGGGTCCGCCTATACTCTTGCTACAGAAATCTTACTGGGATCAGCCTATGCAGTTTCTACTGAATGGTTTGACGGGTTCGCCTACACTCTTGCTACAGAAATGTTACAGGGGTCCGCCTATACTCTTGCTACAGAAATGTTACAGGGGTCCGCCTATACTCTTGCTACAGAAATGTTACAGGGGTCCGCCTATACTCTTGCTACAGAAATGTTACAGGGGTCCGCCTATACTCTTGCTACAGAAATGTTACAGGGGTCCGCCTATACTCTTGCTACAGAAATGTTACAGGGGTCCGCCTATACTCTTGCTACAGAAATGTTACAGGGGTCCGCCTATACTCTTGCTACAGAAATGTTACAGGGGTCCGCCTATACTCTTGCTACAGAAATGTTACAGGGGTCCGCCTATACTCTTGCTACAGAAATGTTACAGGGGTCCGCCTATACTCTTGCTACAGAAATGTTACAGGGGTCCGCCTATACTCTTGCTACAGAAATGTTACAGGGGTCCGCCTATACTCTTGCTACAGAAATGTTACAGGGGTCCGCCTATACTCTTGCTACAGAAATCTTACTGGGATCAGCCTATGCAGTTTCTACTGAATGGTTTGACGGGTTCGCCTACACTCTTGCTACAGAAATGTTACAGGGGTCTGCCTATACTCTTGCTACAGAAATGTTACAGGGGTCCGCCTATACTCTTGCTACAGAAATGTTACAGGGGTCCGCCTATACTCTTGCTACAGAAATGTTACAGGGGTCCGCCTATACTCTTGCTACAGAAATGTTACAGGGGTCCGCCTATACTCTTGCTACAGAAATGTTACAGGGGTCCGCCTATACTCTTGCTACAGAAATGTTACAGGGGTCCGCCTATACTCTTGCTACAGAAATGTTACAGGGGTCCGCCTATACTCTTGCTACAGAAATGTTACAGGGGTCCGCCTATACTCTTGCTACAGAAATGTTACAGGGGTCCGCCTATACTCTTGCTACAGAAATGTTACAGGGGTCCGCCTATACTCTTGCTACAGAAATCTTACTGGGATCAGCCTATGCAGTTTCTACTGAATGGTTTGACGGGTTCGCCTACACTCTTGCTACAGAAATGTTACAGGGGTCCGCCTATACTCTTGCTACAGAAATGTTACAGGGGTCCGCCTATACTCTTGCTACAGAAATGTTACAGGGGTCCGCCTATACTCTTGCTACAGAAATGTTACAGGGGTCCGCCTATACTCTTGCTACAGAAATGTTACAGGGGTCCGCCTATACTCTTGCTACAGAAATGTTACAGGGGTCCGCCTATACTCTTGCTACAGAAATGTTACAGGGGTCCGCCTATACTCTTGCTACAGAAATGTTACAGGGGTCCGCCTATACTCTTGCTACAGAAATGTTACAGGGGTCCGCCTATACTCTTGCTACAGAAATGTTACAGGGGTCCGCCTATACTCTTGCTACGGAAATGTTACAGGGGTCCGCCTATACTCTTGTTACGGAAATGTTACAGGGGTCCGCCTATACTCTTGCTACGGAAATGTTACAGGGGTCCGCCTATACTCTTGCTACGGAAATGTTACAGGGGTCCGCCTATACTCTTGCTACGGAAATGTTACAGGGGTCCCCCTATACTCTTGCTACGGAAATGTTACAGGGGTCCGCCTATACTCTTGCTACGGAAATGTTACAGGGGTCCGCCTATACTCTTGCTACGGAAATGTTACAGGGGTCCGCCTATACTCTTGCTACGGAAATGTTACAGGGGTCCGCCTATACTCTTGCTACGGAAATGTTACAGGGGTCCGCCTATACTCTTGCTACGGAAATGTTACAGGGGTCCGCCTATACTCTTGCTACGGAAATGTTACAGGGGTCCGCCTATACTCTTGCTACGGAAATGTTACAGGGGTCCGCCTATACTCTTGCTACGGAAATGTTACAGGGGTCCGCCTATACTCTTGCTACGGAAATGTTACAGGGGTCCGCCTATACTCTTGCTACGGAAATGTTACAGGGGTCCGCCTATACTCTTGCTACGGAAATGTTACAGGGGTCCGCCTATACTCTTGCTACAGAAATGTTACAGGGGTCCGCCTATACTCTTGCTACAGAAATCTTACTGGGATCAGCCTATGCAGTTTCTACTGAATGGTTTGACGGGTCCGCCTACACTCTTGCTACAGAAATGTTACAGGGGTCCGCCTATACTCTTGCTACAGAAATGTTACAGGGGTCCGCCTATACTCTTGCTACAGAAATGTTACAGGGGTCCGCCTATACTCTTGCTACAGAAATGTTACAGGGGTCCGCCTATACTCTTGCTACAGAAATGTTACAGGGGTCCGCCTATACTCTTGCTACAGAAATGTTACAGGGGTCCGCCTATACTCTTGCTACAGAAATGTTACAGGGGTCCGCCTATACTCTTGCTACAGAAATGTTACAGGGGTCCGCCTATACTCTTGCTACAGAAATGTTACAGGGGTCCGCCTATACTCTTGCTACAGAAATGTTACAGGGGTCCGCCTATACTCTTGCTACAGAAATGTTACAGGGGTCCGCCTATACTCTTGCTACAGAAATGTTACAGGGGTCCGCCTATACTCTTGCTACAGAAATGTTACAGGGGTCCGCCTATACTCTTGCTACAGAAATGTTACAGGGGTCCGCCTATACTCTTGCTACAGAAATGTTACAGGGGTCCGCCTATACTCTTGCTACAGAAATCTTACTGGGATCAGCCTATGCAGTTTCTACTGAATGGTTTGACGGGTTCGCCTACACTCTTGCTACAGAAATGTTACAGGGGTCCGCCTATACTCTTGCTACAGAAATGTTACAGGGGTCCGCCTATACTCTTGCTACAGAAATGTTACAGGGGTCCGCCTATACTCTTGCTACAGAAATGTTACAGGGGTCCGCCTATACTCTTGCTACAGAAATGTTACAGGGGTCCGCCTATACTCTTGCTACAGAAATGTTACAGGGGTCCGCCTATACTCTTGCTACAGAAATGTTACAGGGGTCCGCCTATACTCTTGCTACAGAAATGTTACAGGGGTCCGCCTATACTCTTGCTACAGAAATGTTACAGGGGTCCGCCTATACTCTTGCTACAGAAATGTTACAGGGGTCCGCCTATACTCTTGCTACAGAAATGTTACAGGGGTCCGCCTATACTCTTGCTACAGAAATGTTACAGGGGTCCGCCTATACTCTTGCTACAGAAATGTTACAGGGGTCCGCCTATACTCTTGCTACAGAAATGTTACAGGGGTCCGCCTATACTCTTGCTACAGAAATGTTACAGGGGTCCGCCTATACTCTTGCTACAGAAATGTTACAGGGGTCCGCCTATACTCTTGCTACAGAAATGTTACAGGGGTCCGCCTATACTCTTGCTACAGAAATGTTACAGGGGTCCGCCTATACTCTTGCTACAGAAATGTTACAGGGGTCCGCCTATACTCTTGCTACAGAAATGTTACCGGGGTCCGCCTATACTCTTGCTACAGAAATGTTACAGGGGTCCGCCTATACTCTTGCTACAGAAATCTTACTGGGATCAGCCTATGCAGTTTCTACTGAATGGTTTGACGGGTTCGCCTACACTCTTGCTACAGAAATGTTACAGGGGTCCGCCTATACTCTTGCTACAGAAATGTTACAGGGGTCCGCCTATACTCTTGCTACAGAAATGTTACAGGGGTCCGCCTATACTCTTGCTACAGAAATGTTACAGGGGTCCGCCTATACTCTTGCTACGGAAATGTTACAGGGGTCCGCCTATACTCTTGCTACGGAAATGTTACAGGGGTCCGCCTATACTCTTGCTACAGAAATGTTACAGGGGTCCGCCTATACTCTTGCTACAGAAATCTTACTGGGATCAGCCTATGCAGTTTCTACTGAATGGTTTGACGGGTCCGCCTACACTCTTGCTACAGAAATGTTACAGGGGTCCGCCTATACTCTTGCTACAGAAATGTTACAGGGGTCCGCCTATACTCTTGCTACAGAAATGTTACAGGGGTCCGCCTATACTCTTGCTACAGAAATGTTACAGGGGTCCGCCTATACTCTTGCTACAGAAATGTTACAGGGGTCCGCCTATACTCTTGCTACAGAAATGTTACAGGGGTCCGCCTATACTCTTGCTACAGAAATGTTACAGGGGTCCGCCTATACTCTTGCTACAGAAATGTTACAGGGGTCCGCCTATACTCTTGCTACAGAAATGTTACAGGGGTCCGCCTATACTCTTGCTACAGAAATGTTACAGGGGTCCGCCTATACTCTTGCTACAGAAATGTTACAGGGGTCCGCCTATACTCTTGCTACAGAAATGTTACAGGGGTCCGCCTATACTCTTGCTACAGAAATGTTACAGGGGTCCGCCTATACTCTTGCTACAGAAATGTTACAGGGGTCCGCCTATACTCTTGCTACAGAAATGTTACAGGGGTCCGCCTATACTCTTGCTACAGAAATCTTACTGGGATCAGCCTATGCAGTTTCTACTGAATGGTTTGACGGGTTCGCCTACACTCTTGCTACAGAAATGTTACAGGGGTCCGCCTATACTCTTGCTACAGAAATGTTACAGGGGTCCGCCTATACTCTTGCTACAGAAATGTTACAGGGGTCCGCCTATACTCTTGCTACAGAAATGTTACAGGGGTCCGCCTATACTCTTGCTACAGAAATGTTACAGGGGTCCGCCTATACTCTTGCTACAGAAATGTTACAGGGGTCCGCCTATACTCTTGCTACAGAAATGTTACAGGGGTCCGCCTATACTCTTGCTACAGAAATGTTACAGGGGTCCGCCTATACTCTTGCTACAGAAATGTTACAGGGGTCCGCCTATACTCTTGCTACAGAAATGTTACAGGGGTCCGCCTATACTCTTGCTACAGAAATGTTACAGGGGTCCGCCTATACTCTTGCTACAGAAATGTTACAGGGGTCCGCCTATACTCTTGCTACAGAAATGTTACAGGGGTCCGCCTATACTCTTGCTACAGAAATGTTACAGGGGTCCGCCTATACTCTTGCTACAGAAATGTTACAGGGGTCCGCCTATACTCTTGCTACAGAAATGTTACAGGGGTCCGCCTATACTCTTGCTACAGAAATGTTACAGGGGTCCGCCTATACTCTTGCTACAGAAATGTTACAGGGGTCCGCCTATACTCTTGCTACAGAAATGTTACCGGGGTCCGCCTATACTCTTGCTACAGAAATGTTACAGGGGTCCGCCTATACTCTTGCTACAGAAATCTTACTGGGATCAGCCTATGCAGTTTCTACTGAATGGTTTGACGGGTTCGCCTACACTCTTGCTACAGAAATGTTACAGGGGTCCGCCTATACTCTTGCTACAGAAATGTTACAGGGGTCCGCCTATACTCTTGCTACAGAAATGTTACAGGGGTCCGCCTATACTCTTGCTACAGAAATGTTACAGGGGTCCGCCTATACTCTTGCTACAGAAATGTTACAGGGGTCCGCCTATACTCTTGCTACAGAAATGTTACAGGGGTCCGCCTATACTCTTGCTACAGAAATGTTACAGGGGTCCGCCTATACTCTTGCTACAGAAATCTTACTGGGATCAGCCTATGCAGTTTCTACTGAATGGTTTGACGGGTTCGCCTACACTCTTGCTACAGAAATGTTACAGGGGTCCGCCTATACTCTTGCTACAGAAATGTTACAGGGGTCCGCCTATACTCTTGCTACAGAAATGTTACAGGGGTCCGCCTATACTCTTGCTACAGAAATGTTACAGGGGTCCGCCTATACTCTTGCTACAGAAATGTTACAGGGGTCCGCCTATACTCTTGCTACAGAAATGTTACAGGGGTCCGCCTATACTCTTGCTACAGAAATGTTACAGGGGTCCGCCTATACTCTTGCTACAGAAATGTTACAGGGGTCCGCCTATACTCTTGCTACAGAAATGTTACAGGGGTCCGCCTATACTCTTGCTACAGAAATGTTACAGGGGTCCGCCTATACTCTTGCTACAGAAATGTTACAGGGGTCCGCCTATACTCTTGCTACAGAAATGTTACAGGGGTCCGCCTATACTCTTGCTACAGAAATGTTACAGGGCTCCGCCTATACTCTTGCTACAGAAATGTTACAGGGCTCCGCCTATACTCTTGCTACAGAAATGTTACAGGGCTCCGCCTATACTCTTGCTACAGAAATGTTACAGGGGTCCGCCTATACTCTTGCTACAGAAATCTTACAGGGGTCCGCCTATACTCTTGCTACAGAAATCTTACTGGGATCAGCCTATGCAGTTTCTACTGAATGGTTTGACGGGTTCGCCTACACTCTTGCTACAGAAATGTTACTGGGGTCCGCCTATACTCTTGCTACAGAAATCTTACTGGGGTCTGCCTATACTTTTGCTACAGAAATCTTACTGGGGTCTGCCTATGCTGTGGGTGCACAAAGACTTCCCATAGTGGTGTTTTACCGGTCTGGCACAAATACACTGACTGACAAGGGTAGAAATGTGGGCTGACGTCCTTGGTGGGGGTGAAACTCTGCCATGTTTGAGCGCTGTGATTTCTTTAGGCCAGGGGTCCCCAACCACCAGTCCGCGGACCTGGCTTTTAGGTGTTCACCGCCGGTCCACCGCACCGCCGTGAACTTTTGTTCTACACATGTATCAAACACATGGCCCGCGGGCTGAATCCTGCCCGCTTCCTCATGTTATGTGGCCCGCGGCGTGCTGACTAAACTGGAGTAACCAATGCCAGTCAGCTGCTACAAAGGCAAATAAAGTCTTGGGGTGCATTAAAAGAGGTATAGGGGCGAAGGATGAGAACATTAACCTCCCACTATATAAGGCACTTGTCAGACCCCACATGGAATACTGCGTACAGTTCTGGTCACCGGTGCTCAGGAAAGATGTCACAGTGCTTGAGGGGATTCAAAGAAGAGCAACTAAACTAATACATGGAATGACGGGACTGGAATACCCAGAGAGGCATCAAAATTGAGATTATTTACTCTAGAAAAAAGATGGCTAAGGGGCGACCAAATAACCATGTATAAATACATGAGGGGACGATACAAGGATCTCTCCCAGGATCTGTTTACACCCAGGACCACGACGGTAACAAGAGGGCATCCGCTACGATTAGAGGAAAGGAGGTTTCATCACCAACATAGAAGGGGATTCTTTACTGTAAGAGCAGTTAGAATGTGGAACTCTCTGCCTGAGGAAGTGGTGATGGCAGGATCCATAGAGGAGTTTAAAAGGGGACTTGATGTCTTTCTGGAGAAGAAGGACATTATAAGGATATGAATCTTAGGTTAATTGTCAGTCCGGGTATATAGGCAGGTAGGAACTATTAGGGGTTGATCCAGGGAACAGTCTGATTGCCATTAGGGAGTCGGGAAGGAATTTTTTCCCCAAAAGGGCTAATTGGCTTCTGCCCTTGGGGTTTTTTGCCTTCCTCTGGATCAACACAGGAGGATAGACAGGCTGGACTAGATGGACATTGTCTTCATTCAGCCTTACATACTATGTTACTATGTATCACCACTGAAGCGATTACCAGCTGGGGTGCCGCGGTTCCCCGCTGGTAATCGCGCTGTTGCCACTGATCCTGGCGCACACTGATGTCAGTGTGCAGCCAGGATCCTCTTCCCCGAGTCCCCTGCTCATAAGTTCCGCAGGAGAGGAATCGGAGAGGAAGCATGTCGGGCTACACACTGACTACAGTGTGCGCCGGGCTCAGGGCAAGCAGAGAGGGAGCGACGCTGACAGCAGGGAGGAGGTAAGTATATGGGTTGGGGAGCTGCTTATTACTGAGGGGTGCTGCTTATTACTAGGGGGGGCTGTTTATTACTGAGGGGTGGGGGCTGCCTATTACTGAGGGGTGGGGGCTGCCTATTACTGAGGGGTGGGGGCTGCCTATTTCTGAGGGGTGGGGGCTGCCTATTACTGAGGGGTGGGGGCTGCCTATTACTGAGGGGTGGGGGCTGCCTATTACTGAGGGGTGGGGGCTGCCTATTACTGAGGGGTGGGGGCTGCCTATTACTGAGGGGTGGGGGCTGCCTATTATTGGGGGGGCTGGCGGCTGGTTATTACTGAGGGGGATGCCTATTACTGGGGGCGGCTGCCTATTACTAGGGGAGGCTGCTTATCACTGTGGAGTGGGCTGGTTATTACTGTTGTGGGAGATGCTTATTACTGAGGGGTGGGGGCTGCCTATTACTGGGGGGCTGCCTATTACTGGTGGGGAAGCTGCCTATTGCTGGGGGGGAGGGGGACTGCTTATTACTGGGGGGACGCTGCTTATTACTGGGGGGGGCTGCTTATTATTATTACTGAGGGGGGACTTATTACTGAGGGGGCTTATTATTATTACTGAGGGGGGCGGGCTTATAATTATAACATTGCTATAGGGGTTAATATTAATTGGGCCACTGTGGGGGGGGTCGTTATTTTTACTGGGACCACTATCAGGGTCACTATTAGGGCTCGTTCACACGTGTGTAATTATATTTCGGTTGCACAAATTGCAATTAAAAATAGTTTATGCCTGTATATTTGTGTACGTAAAAAAGAACGCAGATGGGCCCATTAAAATGGGGTACAAATATGCAGTGAATACATAGGTTGCCTGTGCATACACCTCGTATTTGCGCGGCCCATTCACTTCAATGGCCTATCGGGGTGCGTCGTACGCAACAAAATAGGTCATGCTTAATGAAAATATGCATCATGTGAAGACTGGGGGCACCCTAATCTTAACTGTATGCTCACTTACCTATAACAAACATATACTTACACCTTCTTGCTTGAAACGTGGGTTGGCCACAGCTTTATTAGCATATTTAAAACATATTTTAATCTTCCATTTAACTTAATTTCACTTAATTTAACTATCTTCTGTCTAACACCTTCCCATGCCGTAAACTGCTGCAATTCTTAAAACCGTAACGGCCACAGGACGTTTGTAAGCCCCTGTATCTCCCTTGGGCTTGAAAACCTTCCTCTACGCCGTAGCCCGCATGGGAAGCTTCCGGCCTACCTTCACCAGCTGTGACAACTTCCTTGAACAGTCCTTTACTCCCACATCAAGTCCTTACTGCCCTCAATCTCCCAGGGCGGGTGGGTGGGCGTCTGCTCTTCTACGACCTTCTTCTTTACTGTCCAAGCCGTTTGTGCTCTTTCCCGCTCTCTGGCTGTCTCCTTCCTGTCTTAGCTCCACCCCCTTTACCTAAGTTCGCTCTTTAACCTTTTCCTTTCCTGCCCCCAGTCCCACGCCGCATCGTTATTTACTTTGCGGCATACAAGACTGGGGGCACCCTAATCTTAACTGTATGCTCACTTACCTATAACAAACATATACTTACACCTTCTTGCTTGAAACGTGGGTTGGCCACAGCTTTATTAGCATATTTAAAACATATTTTAATCTTCCATTTAACTTAATTTCACTTAATTTAACTATCTTCTGTCTAACACCTTCCCATGCCGTAAACTGCTGCAATTCTTAAAACCGTAACGGCCACAGGACGTTTGTAAGCCCCTGTATCTCCCTTGGGCTTGAAAACCTTCCTCTACGCCGTAGCCCGCATGGGAAGCTTCCGGCCACGCGGTATGCGCCGTATACCTATGGCGCATCCCGCCCCCACCAACGCCAACCCGAGCCAACGCCATCTCCATTCCGTCTTATAGTCCTGACAAAAAGGTATCCAGTCCCACCTCGTTGAGGTGCACACCATCATCCCTTAATGCTCCTCTCTCCTTGTCCTCCAGCTCCAAGTGGCGGACTGCCACTCCGCCCAACTATTGCACGAACCTGGACATCCTTAGATTTATCATCTTTGTTTTCCTAAGTCGTTCCCCCCGGCGTGAACGACCAGTATGACTCTCCAGGGGGTCCACCTGCTTATCTCCAGGACAAATTGCAACATCCTGGGCCTTTGCAGCCCACGTACCCCGATCCAGTTTATGAGAGCGCCACTCAGACCTAGATTCCTCTCCCTAGGTCGAGTAGCCGCTCTTCTCTCGACCCAATAAATAATAGAATGTCCGACAATCCAACGTGCCCGGTTCCGAGGCTGAAAGAAATAGACCTAGCAAATACCCCCGTAATTACCAACAACCCATCCCAACTAACGCACCCCGAAAAAACCCACCTGTAATGAAAACCGAGGTATGACGGCAACTACCAGCTAATCCGTGACCATGGATCCTTCCACAGTACGTTCCGGTCTTACGTACGATTTATACCCCTGCGATTATCATCAACCGCTTCAAACCCCCCTTTCCGTCATGCCGAGAGCATCCGCTGTCGTCGCAGCCCCCGTTCTACATGATTGGGTTCCAAATTCCCCCGGATCCACACCACACTTCTTTTACGCCGACTGCCAAAAAACCGCCGAAAATTGGAAAACGGGTGAGGGAGGGGGCCTGGCCTCGCGTACTAATAACTGTTCACTATGGGTTTTTTTTTTTTTTTTTTATTATTTTTTATTATATATACTGGTCCATCACCTCCACTGGACACCCTTGCATCCCCCCTCGATTAATAGCGATCCACTCACCTCTACCATACCCTCTGTTTGCGACTTCCTGGAATCTATCCGGATCGATGCTCCCGTAGTAATAACATCATATACCCGTAACACCCCAGCTTTACTTAGCTAGCCGGGACTATCTCACCGATCGCAAAACTGCGGCAAACGCCAGCACCTGAACACAAACGTATCGTATTCATCCGAACATACCCGTCAATAACTTAATTAACCATGAAACCATAATAGGTCGGCGCGTATCCGTAAGAAAACTTTTTTCTTCCAAACTACGAACTATATTGTTGTAACGCAAATTCTTTAGTCACGTCTAGCATTCAGTGTAATTTTTGCAAGCCAAGTGTTTTCTTGCCGCTCCAACCGATAACCATCTACCACGCAACTCCGTCAACATATCCAATGTCGACAAATTTCAACCATGTAGACCAAACTGAATTAGAATTTTTTACGTTGTAACCGCCACCAGTGCCTCCACCAGCTTCCGCAACTCTCCTCTGCCAGACTCCATAAGGAAAGCGGGCAGCGTACCCCCTCGGCATTCGCCTATAGGTGCCGCTCCCTGAACCAGTTCCATCCGCGAACGAGAGAGTGCGTCAGCTGCTCCTTTGTCACAACTAGGAACATGTTTTGCACGCAAATACATATTACCTTTCAAACATCTTACTACCACCTGCGACCTTTTTTTTTTTTTTTTTTTTTTTTTTTTTGATCCAGTAACTCTGATTCCCATGACTCAATCGCCACCACTACAGAGAAGGACTCCAGCAACGTGATATTTTACCGCTTCTCTCTCCATGACCTTGGCCAGGACTCCCTGCACCGATGGTTGTTAAAGAATACTCCGACACCGCCCGAAACGGCTGCGTCGGCGCGCAAGCTGGTTTCAGTGCATTCCACCTCTTCCCTCAGGCATACCACCTGCCCGTTGAAAGAATGAAGGAACACCCTACCTATATGCAAATCTGCTTTATTCCCGTCGTAACCCGCACGACATGGTGTGGTTCGCGGACCCCCACAGTCGCCAGCGATAATTGCCTGGTAAACGGCCGCCCCATGGAGATCACTTTGTAAGCGAAATTTAATAAACCCAACAAAAACCTGATTTGTCGTAACGTTGCTTTTTAACATCGAGCCACATCGCCAACCACTTGCCGAAGCCAACACCCTTTCCACCGAATCGATCTCTATCCTTAGGCAGCGCAAACACGTGGCCGGGCCCCATGTCTTCTCTTCAGACCATGGGGCCCCCGCTAAACGCATTAGCCTCTGACAATTTTCCATCAGAAACCCACCTTCACCTGACGTTTTGAACCGACGACCAAAAAATTATCCAACTGATGTATTACCGATGTGATGCCCGTCTCATGCTTTAACATCCACTCAAGGAAAGAACTGACTAACTCGAAAATACCATGAAATTGAGCATCCCGTCGTTAATCACATGTCGAAGAAAAATTGGAACCTCGATTCTGCTTCCTAAAGTTGAAGCCATCTGGGTGAAATGGAAGCAGTCGAAATGCCGATTCTTGTCTGTTTTGCCAGCTGGGCAAACCTGCCCGCTGCCTTCACTAGCCGTATTGCGCGGTCGAAAGAAGTATAGGCTACCGCTGCTTCTTTTTAGATGCCATCATTTACCGATCCGAGCTTGGGAAAGATAAATGATGGATCCCGCGAAAAAATTCCCCGGTTTCCTTCTTGGGTGCCAGACCCAATGGGGACACGCGCAAGTCTTCAATGATGAGTCCTTGAAACAGGCCGACCATGCGGCCCATTTATTTATTTAATAATTTTTTTTTTTTTTTTTTTTTTTTTTTTTTTAAGCTAACTCAATATCGTCTCTTGCCGATCTTAAGTTAGGGCATAAAGTGGTGACTGTTGGTAAGCGTACGGAAATAAAATCTGCAGTAGCCCTTGTTGTACCCACCAACAAGAGCCGTTTGGCCTAGGAGAGGCCGCGGGTGGCTGAGATGCGCCCCCCCGTGGCTCCCCCGAGAAAGGAAGTCTTAGCGGGTCGCTGTGCTAGAATCAGCTATACGTCTAAAATCTACACCATAGCGCCACCAGGCTGCGGCAGCCTGTATCCTGGAGCTTTGAGCGGCTGATGCTGGCATGTCACCTGCACCAGAACCAAATACGCTTGTAACCAGTTTCCAAAAGTTTTAATTTTAGGTTTTTTATAAGCACCACGCTCCATCGTCCGCTCTTTTTCCACCATCACGTGGTCCGCTGATAGCAAGGACCATATATCAATGTAAACACCGTACTTAATTTTCTCAACCGTATCATCAGGCAGACCTGCCCCCAGAGGGGCCACACCACAGAACAGAGAATCCACATATTGCCAACCAACGGTTGGATCACCTTCTGTACCCGCTGTTGAGCCAAATCCAGTATTTACCACAGGCGGGCCTGCACCCCCTGGAGCCACACAGGACACTAAAAGCCCTTTTTTGTATAAATCTTGCTCAACAGCGACCTTAGAACAGACACCAAATCACCATTCTCCGCAACCGTTGCGGGATCTATACCTTTTTTTTTTTTTTTTTTAACTTTAATACCCGCTGTTGAGCCATATCACTCTTGCTCAACAGCAACCTTAGCACAGACACCAATCTGTAACATTTTTTCAAACATCGTATAATGTGGACTCACCAAATGGACCGACCTTCGGCGTTGCCAAGGGTGATATCCTTGCTGTACCGCTCCCGCGGTTCCGGCTCAATTTCTGCGTGGGCTGCCGACCACTCGTATGCAGAGCCCTCCTCATGCTGTCTGATTGCGATGTGGCAGGCTGGTCTTGCCCTGACCGATCCTGCGGGAGGTCCTGCCACCTGCGTCGTTCCCGGACCTTCCTATAAAGGGATGGCTGTGGGTCCGGCCGCCGTGGTTGTTCCTCCAACTGGTAGGGCTCGGCTTGGTTACCGCTCCCCTCCTCCCCGCTTGACTCGCGCGCCCTGCCGCTGCGCTCTACCCTTGCCTGCTCTAGCTGAGCGTGAACTCTCGGTCCTGCCTCTCCTAACTAGCACGCTCTCTCTGCCTGCGCCTGGCCCCCTGACACTGTCTTTTAGAGCTCCTGCGGTGCGGCTGATTATGTGTGGGGGGGTAGTCTACGGGCTCTACTGGGGGGGTTATGTAGTGTGAATTAACGTAGTAGCGCCTGTACGCGCCGGCTGCGTTGGTGGCGGCTGACATATGGTGGGTGGTGGCCGATGTGCCCGCGGTATGGCCATAATGGAGTGGGCCGTGGTTCTGGGTGTCTCCTGGCTCTAATCCCAAATGTGCCGCACTGCCTGTTGGCAGGTCTCTAACTCTCTGCGTGGCACTCTATCCCTGAGCTGAGGGACTCTAGTGGATTGTACCGTAAGCTGCCGCCCCTCCCCCCGCTGCTGCTAGACCCACTAGTACTCCCTGGGCTTTGTGGCCGGGGTTTGTATGGGACCCTGCTTCCTGGCTTCCCCTTCGAGCTCTCCTTCCTCCTCCCCCCCCCCGATGCGCGGGCTTCCTCTATAGTTCGCCCTTTGTGATCCTTGCGCCCCCCGCGCGCTGCGCCGCCATTTTGAGAGGACGTGCGGCCTTACCGCGCGCTTCCCTGCTCCTCTCGCTGCTTGGTATCCGCTCACCTCTTTCCGGCATTGAAATCCTGCGCCCGGCCGCGCGCTGAAGCTGCGGTCCGGAGCCTGTTAAAGCTGCCGAACCGCTGTTCCCTCCGCTCCGGATCACCTATTAGTGCCGACCGCTGCACTTCCCCAGTCGGACCTCCCGCCGTACTCCTTGGTCCCGGCGCCATTTCGTCTGTCGCCCTTCCGGTACCCCTCCGGACTGCGCTGTCTAGGTACCTCGTCCTCCTCCCCGTTTTGCTGCTGGGCTAGAGCTTAATCCTGCTGGGGGGCTGTTTCTTCAGCGCGGCCTACCTCGCGGCGCCTCGTTCCCGCTGGCGGCGTCCTCCCCGGGCCTCTGGAGCTGTTCCTCCAGCCCGACTGGCTCCGTGGAGTTCGCGGTCATCCTGCAGCTTGTCATCAGCTCCTCTAGCCATCCGGTGCCGTCTTGCTTCACCGCTTCTTGAATCATCGAAGGTAAGCTGTCCATCTTCTCTCTTCTGTCTGCCGCTGTTTGTGTCTTCCACCCGATTCTTCCGTCCTTCTCCACCTTCCGCCGGCTTCTTTCCACTTGAATCTCCTGTCTTCTGCGCTCTTGGTCTTGCTTTAGTTGCTTTGGTTGCTCTCTCACTCTCGTCTGCTCTTCTACGACCTTCTTCTTTACTGTCCAAGCCGTTTGTGCTCTTTCCCGCTCTCTGGCTGTCTCCTTCCTGTCTTAGCTCCACCCCCTTTACCTAAGTTCGCTCTTTAACCTTTTCCTTTCCTGCCCCCAGTCCCACGCCGCATCGTTATTTACTTTGCGGCATACAATGAACTCAATGTTATCATGTCCTCCACTCCCTTTTCTCATGCTGTAGCATATATAAAGGTTTCCATCATGTGCTCCTTTACTTTCTTTCCTCCTGTAGTATATATAAAGCTTTCCGTCATGACCCTCCTCCCCTTCTCTCCTCCTGTAACATATAGGAAAGTATATATGCAAATACACAAAACATCTCGTGGGGAAAAAGTGCATTGACGAGCACAATATCAGGCTGAGTTTCACGGTCAGATATCGCACTCGCCCGTGTGAAATTAGCATAACTATGTAAAAAAAAAAAAAAAAGCAAAGGCAGAATTGAGGTGCTTTTTCTCACTGCCCTCAAAAGAAAATTAATCAAAGTCATACAACGCATTATACGTACCCAATCAAAACTACAGAGCGTCATGCAAAAAAGAAGCCCACATACAGCCTTGTCAACAAAAAAAGAGAAATGTTATGGCTTTTGAAAAGTGGAAATGAAAATCCCCCCCAAAAATGATCATCTCCTTATGGCCAAGGATCCACGTCAGGCCTGGAGAGAAAAAGAACTGCATCAATAACTGCAAGCATGTTTTGTAAACACTGCTGTGTGTGGAGCCACCCTAACGGTTCATTCACACGGGTGTACTGTCACTGTGTATTACACACGTGTATTTCCCGTGAGTAACACGCAGTGAATGGAGGCAAGAAAGGCAATGGACTTTCATTCTTCCATTCACACCTACGTGTGGACACTGTGTATCAATACGCAGGAGAAATAAATTGCAGCACGCTCTTTTTCTCCTGCGTATCAAATGCAGCCCTTGTATGGGCTGAGTATGAAACCGTGTCCATACGTAGGCATTTCATATTAGAAGCGTTTAAATACTCTGTTCAGAGCGGGGAGTTTTAAAAAAAAAAAAACACACTGCGCATGTCAGTGATATCATATTCTTGGACATACGCAGTGCCAACTGCAGCCCTACACAATCTCTGCTGGCTGTCTGCTGGCAAAGCATATGGGCTGCGATGCGTACAACGCTGGAATATACTCGCAGCATTGTACGCATGAGCCCTTACTAGAGATGAGCGAACGTACTCTGCCACGCCCCTTTTTCACTCAAACACCGCGATTTTCGAGTACTTCTCTACTCGGGTGAAAAGATTCGGGGGGCGCCGTGGGTGAGCGGGGGGGGGGGGGCTTGCAGAGGGGAGTGGGGGGGAGAGTTAGAGAGAGAGAGCTCCCCCCTGTTCCCCACTGCTACCCTCCTCTCCACCACGCCATCCCCCACTCCCCGGCGCCCCCCAAATCTTTGCACCCGAGTAGCCAGGTACTCGAAAATAGCGATGCTCGATCGAGCAATTACTCAAAACGAGTACGTTCGCTCATCTGTAGCCCTTACAGTTGCAAGTGTAAACTCAGAAAAGGCTCTGACACACAGAAAATATTGAAAATAGTGAGGAAATGTAACAATATTAGAAAGTTGCAAGGTTTATTATGCAAAGATATATTTACCGTTTTAGAAATGTATCGTTAGCCCCCTACTGTCCGATAACGCTGTGGTAGCGTGCGCTGGCAATGGATGGAGTTTAGGAGAAATCTGGCTTGTCAGAATTCAAGGGTGTCAAGTTGTCTTGTCCAACTTCATGCGTTATGGAAGATAGGAGAAGTAGCGAAGGTTCCATCTATCTCCCCCACTCCCAGTACTTTTGATGACAGCAGAGCCTCTTCTATATATATTGAATATAAAGCAGTACCCTCGGGTAAATGATAATGTATAGAACATCACAAGGTGTGTCTCAGTGCCTCCTATTTTCTGAAACATTCCAACATAATTACTTTAGTAATCAGACCTGTTCAGTATTTTAATATATGTCCACCTTTATGTTAACTTGAATCTCGCTGAGTTACTATATACAACTTCTCATTATACCAATTCTACACAATTTCTGCCATCCAATTAAACAAAATTATCTGATAACCCCGTAGCACTCCAGGACGGACATTTACATCTGAGGTGCACAAGGTTGATATGGTGTAGGCTTGGAAGCCAAGTCCTTTCCAAACAGGGATGTAACAGCTGGGTGAGCACCATGGCCACATCAGTCCAGTCCATACCAGCACAGTGCCGTACATTTTATAGTGGTGGTGCCTGGTATAGCGGCTGATACCATTCACTTGAAGGTGCAGCGCTCACATAAGTGCTGCGTCCTCTTTAACCAGCTGATCTGTGGGGGTTTCAAAATTATAATTTTTGGCTGAATTATCGACTCGTGTTAATAGAATTGAGTGGAAAGAAAACAACAAAGTGCCAACTTGTTTGGAGGCGTTCAGTTGTCCGATGTGCACCTCCCAAAGAACGCTGATTGGCTGACGATGTTTAGTAGAGAGGAGCGAGCGTACTCATCCGAGCTTGATGCTCGTTCGAGTATTAGGGTACTTGAGACGAGCACCACGCAGTGTTCGAGTCAATTCCATTTCCTTCCCTGAGAAATTTGCGCCATTTTCTGGCCAATAGTAACACAGGGAAGGCATTACAATTTCCTCCTGTGACTTTCCAGCCCTATCCCACCCCCCCTGCAGTGAGTGGCTGACAAGATCAAGTGACCGCCGAGTATTTAAAGTGGGCCAGCCAGCGGCTTGCCACAGACAGACGCTAAGAGAGATCAGGGATAGTGCTGCTGCTATAGGGAGAGTGTTAGCGTCTTCAAGAACCACAAAGGTCCTTCTTAGGGCCACAGCTCACCTAGTGCATTACTGTTGTGGCTGCTATGAGCAGCTTTGCACTTTTTTTTTTAATGTATATCGGGCGTGCAGGCTATAGCGTTCTCAGGCTGCAGTCTGTACTTGAGTATAGGGGTAGTATTGGTCAGGCAGGGACAATGGTAGTGTAGAATCCTGTCTACAAGAACCCCAACGGTCCTTCTTAGGGCTACCTGTGACCGTGTGCATTTAACTCCGTGGTTGCTGGGAGTTGTAGTACCGCAGTATTGCACAGCAGAGCCTGCGAGCAGCCTTCATTTAAATATTTTTTTGTCCGCAGTTAGCATAACATCAGTGCTGTCTGTCTCCAAGTGTACGCCAAGAAACCACAAATTTTTTACACCGCTCTGTTATACGTGTGCTGTCTCAGACGTTCACGGTGTGCCCGACACCCATAGATTGAAAGTGCAATACACACTGCATAGCCTCAGCCTGCATTGCATAGAAAAAAAAAGGACATTTAAAAAATAAATCCTTTTTATGGCTACCGTTGACCCAGTGCATTTGCCTGCGTGGCCTGTGGGACTTCACGTCCATCCAAACTGCATAGTGCACAGCAAGGCCTGCGTGCAGCCTTCATTTAAATGTTTTTCTGTCCGAACTTAGCGTAACTTCAGCGCTGTCTGCCTCTAAGTGTACGCCAAGAAACCACAAATTTTTTACAACGCACTGTGTTACCAGTCAGCTGCCGGCGCAGTGTATGGTGCCAAACAGCCATAGAGGGAGTGTCAGGAAACCAGGAGTCGGGGGTCCCTGCAACGTAGCCCACAACCCCTGTCCCTGCCTACTTGCCTCCACTCCTGGCTAACCCCAGGCGGGCAACTGGGCGACGGTCCCTACACTGGCTAGGGGAATGCTGGGGAAATCCACAATCCCTGGAAACAGAAAGCAAATGGACAGACAAACAGACAACCAGAGCGATGCACAAAGGGAAACCAGCAAACCAGTCCAAGAGCAAGCCAAAGGTCAAGCACTTAAAGTCAGTTCGGAGAGACGCAGTACAGAAGGAGGAGACAAAGTCAGGTCAGGGAAAAAGCTGAAGTCAATACACTAATAAACAGGACTACAAGGTAACGCTGGTGAGTGCAAGGAAGCCTATACAAACACTGGCAGTGTCAGGAAGCAACTGAGGGGTTTAAATGCTGTCAGAGCTCCCGCCCCAGCAGCTGATTGGGGCGGAGCATCGGACAGCAGCATGATAATCAGAAAGGCTGGGAGAACCTCCCTCAGCACTAGCAGACCAGGCTAGGTCAGTGGAGATGCAGCAGGCTGCCATGGAAACAGGAACACAGCGCCGGGCAGCAGCTGCTATGCTCCTAGCACCTCTGCGCCATGTAGGAGCCGGGCAGGCAGGAGTGATGACCAGCGTAGGAGTCCCCCTGCATCGTGCAATTGCAGCAGTGGCGACAGCGTCTGCCGTGCGGCCACAGCGACCCCGATAGCAGCCAATCCTGACAGGGAGAGTCCAATACACGCTCAATTGCCTGCATTGCATTGCAGAAAAACTAATTGTAAAAAAGGACTTCTGTTTTACGTCTGCTTGTAACCCAGTGCACATTACTGCATGGCCTGTGGGACTTGAGGTGAATCTCTACTGCATAGTGCACTGCAAGGCCTCAGTTTAGCCTTCAGTGTCATTTTTTGCTGGGGGCAGTTAGTGTAACGTAAGCGCTCTCTGCCTCCAACTGCATGTTTAAAAAGCACAAACATTTTTCTCCACTCTGTGTTACCAGTCAGCTGCCGGCGCAGTGTGCGGTGCCAGACAGCCATAGAGGGAGAGTCCAATAGACGCTCCATTGCCTGCATTGCATTGGAGAAAAACTAATTTTAAAAAAGGAATCCTTTTTTACGTCTGCTTGTAACCCAGTGAACATTACTGCGTGGCCTGTGGGACTTGAGGTGAATCTCAACTGCATAGTGCACAGCTAGTCCTGCTTGCATCCTTCCTTATAATTTATCTCAGGCTTCTTTTTGCGTTGTATAACCGTTGGCAGGCACCAACTGCGTGGCAATAATTCAAATAAATTTTCACAGCGCTCAGTGTCGGCTCTATTCCTAATCCACCATGCTGAGGGTAGGGGTAGGGGTAGGGATAGAGGACATGGACGCGGGCGAGGACGCAGCATTCCAAGTGAGGGTGTGGGTAAAGGTCGAGTTCCTGGTCCAGGCGAATCACAGCCGGCTGCTTTGGGAGTGGGAGAGAGGACAGTTTCTGGGGTCCCTAGCTTCATATCCCAATTTTTGGGTCCACGTCGTAGACCTTTATTAAAAACCGAGCAGTGTGAGCAGGTCCTGTAGTGGATGGCAGACAGTGCATCCAGCAATCTATCGACCACCCAGTCTTCTACGCCGTCCACTGCTGCAACTCTGAATCCTCTGGCTGCTGCTCCTCCTTCCTCCCAGCCTCCTCACTCCATGAAAATGACACATTCTGAGGAGCAGGCAGACTCCCAGGAACTGTTCTCGGGCCCCTGCCCAGATTGGGCAACTATGGTTCCTTTCCCACCGGAGGAGTTTGTCGTGACCGATGCCCAACCTTTGGAAAGTTCCTGGGGTCCGGGGGATGAGGCTGGGGACTTCCGTCAACTGTCTCAAGAGCTTTCAGTGGGTGAGGAGGACGATGACGATGAGACACAGTTGTCTATCAGTGAGGTAGTAGTAAGGGCAGTAAGTCCGAGGGAGGAGCGCACAGAGGATTCGGAGGAAGAGCAGCAGGACGATGAGGTGACTGACCCCACCGGGTGTGATAAGCCAACTGAGGGCAGGTCTTCAGAGGGGCAGGCAATTGCAGCCGCAGGACAGGTTGGAAGAGGCAGTGGGGTGGCCAGGGGTAGAGGCAGGGCCAGAGCGAATAATCCACCAGCTGTTTTCCAAAGCACCCCATCGCGCCAAGCCACCCTGCAGAGGCCAAGGTGCTCTAAGGTGTGGTAGTTTTTCACTAAGACCGCGGACGACCGGCGAACAGTGGAGCGCAACCTGTGTCATGCCAAGATCAGCCGGGGAGCCACCACCACCAGCCTAACCCCCACCAGCATGCACAGGCATATGATGGCCAAGCACCCCACAAGGTAGGACGAAGGCCGTTCACCGCCTCCGGCTTGCGCCACTGCCTCTCCCCCTGGGCCCCAAGCTGACACTGAGATCCAACCTACCTCTCACGACACAGGCACGAGCTTCTCCTGGCCTGGACCTACACCCTCACCTCCGCTCTCCTCGGCCCCATCCAGCAATGTCTCTCAGCGCAGCGTCCAGCTGTCGCTAAGACAATCGTTGGAGCGAAAGCGCAAATACGCCGCCACGCACCCGCACGCTCAAGCTTTAAATGTCCACATAGCCAAATTGATCAGCCTGGAGATGCTCCCCCTACAGGCTTGTGGAAACGGAGGCTTTCAAAAACATGATGGCGGCGGCAGCCCCGCGCTACTCTGTCCCCAGTCGCCACTATTTTTCACGGAGTGTCATCCCACCCTGCACAACCACGTCTCACGCAACATTGTACGCACCCTCACCAACTCGGTTACTGGCAAGGTCCACTTAACAATGGACACGTGGACAAACACAGGTGGGCAGGGCCACTATATCTCCCTGACGGCACATTGGGTGAATTTAGTGGAGGCTGGGACCGCTCATGTCCTACCCACCTCCAGAATTGTGGGCCCCAGATCGGTGCTGGTTTCTGCGGCGGTGGATGCCACCTCAACTAAACCACACTCCTACTCCTCCAACGCAACCTCTACCTCGCAATCAAGACGTGTCAGCAGCAGCACGTCACCAGCAGTCGGTGTCACGCGGCGCTGCAGCACAGTGGTGGGCAAGCGTCAGCAGGCCGTGCTGAAACTACTCAGCTTAGGAGAGAAGAGGCACACGGCCCACGAACTGTTGCACGGTCTGACAGAGCAGACCGCTGGCTTTCGCCACTGAACCTGCAACCGGGCATGGTCGTGTGTGACAACGGCCGTAACCTGGTGCTCAGCAGCCTCACGCACGTGCCATGCCTGGCCCACATCTTTAACTTGGTGGTACAGCGATTTCTGGAAGGCTACCCATACTTGTCAGACCTCCTTGGCAAGGTGCGCCGGGTCAGCGCACATTTCTGCAAGTCCAACACGGACGCTGCCACCCTGTGTCGCTTTAATCTGCCAGTGCACCGACTGCTTTGCGACGTGCCCACACGGTGGAACTCTATGCTCCATGTGTTGTCCCAGCTGTATGAGCAGCGTAGAGCTATAGTGGAATACCAACTCTAACATGGGCGGCGTAGTGGGAGTCAGCCTCCACAATTCTTTACAGAGGAGTGGGCCTGGATGGCAGATATCTGCCAGGTCCTTGGAAACTTTGAGGAGTCTACCCTGATGGTGAGCGGCGATGATGCAATCATTAGCATCACCATTCCCCTGCTATGCCTGTTGAGAAGTTCCCTGCAAAGCATAAAGGCTGACGCTTTGCGGTCCGAAACGGAGGCGGAGGGGATGACAGTATGCCGCTGGATAGTCAGATCACCCTCATGTCTATATCTCAGCGCGTTGAGCAGGAGGAGGAAGGGGAGGAGCCTGAGGAGGAAGAGACAGCTGGGCCCACTGCAGAGGGTACCCATGCTGCTTGCCTCTCATCCATTCAGCGTGTATCGCCTGAGGAGGAGGAGGATACTCAAAGTGATCTTCCTAGTGAGGACAGCCATATGTTGCATCCAGGTACCCTGGCACACATGGCTGACTTTATGTTAGGATGCCTTTCTCGTGACCCTCGCGTTAGACGCATTCTGGCCACTATGGATTACTGGGTGTACACACTGCTTGACCCACGGTATAAGGAGAACCTTTCCACTCTCATTCCCGAAGAGGAAAGGGGTTTGAGAGTGATGCAATACCACAGGGCCCTGGTGGACAAACTGATGGTAAACTTCCCATCAGACAGTGCTAGTGGCAGAAAGCGCAGTTCCGAGGGCCAAGTAGAAGGGGAGGCGCGGAGATCAGGCAGCATGTTTAGCGCAGGCAGGGGAACACTCTCCAAGGCCTTTGCCAGCTTTATGGCTCCCCAGCAAGACTGTGTCACACCTCCCCAGCCAGGCTGAGTCAGAGGGAGCACTGTAAGAAGATGGTGAGGGAGTATGCAGCCGATTGTACCACCGTCCTCCGTGATGCCTCTGCTCCGTACAACTACCGGGTGTCAAAGCTGGACACGTGGCCCGAACTTGCGCTGTATGCCCTGGAGGTGTTGGCTTGCCCTGCGGCTAGGCTCTTGTCAGAGAGAGTGTTTAGTGCAGCTGGGGGAATCATCACGGACCAGCGTACCCGTCTGTCAACTGACAAGGACGACAGGCTTACACTCATAAAGTTGAAGTAGTAAGCAAAAGACCACGGCACTCACTCTACCCCACCAGAGTGAAATACTAGGGGGGAGGCAAATTAGAGAAAAATAGTATTTTTAAGTAGAGGAGAATCTTAGTTCTCTGTAGCGAAAAAAATCTAGTTAGATAGATGCAAAGCCACCAACAGGGCTATGGACAGAAGCCCCTTGGGGAAACACGTATAGCAGAAAAGGTGGCAGCATATAGTGATGCACAAAAAAAACTCCTTGTCTAAAGGAACATGCTTTATTGTTTCATAGTTTAAAAATTAGGCGGCGTTTCGACCTGTAAAGGTCTTTTTCAAGCCAAAAAACAGATGAAACAAGGTATGGACTTTTTAAACTATGAAACAATAAAGCATGTTCCTTTAGACAAGGAGTTTTTTTTGTGCATCACTATATGCTGCCACCTTTTCTGCTACTCATAAAGATGAACAAAGCCTGGATTTCCCCAGACTTCTCTTCTCCACCAGCGGACAGCAGCGCTACCTAAAGAACTTTGTCAATCTGTATATGATATTCGTCGTCCTCCTCCGGCTCCTCCTCCTGAAACCTCTCATAATCACCGCGAACGGGCAAGTTTTCTGTGGGCCAAAAGGCTCATATAACTTTTCTAAATAATATTTATCTGTTTCAATTCTCATTAAAGTATTGAAACTTCCACCTGAACCAATTTTTATTTTGACTGGGCTGCCTCCAGGCCTAGTTAAAAATTAAGCCACAGTACGCTAAGCGATTAATGGGTTTCACCTGCCCTCTGGGTTGAGCATGGGCAACTTTTTGTGGGGTACATTTATACTGTCGGTACACCAATTTTTCGGGCCCTCGCCTACAATGTAATCCAAGTAATTTTTATTGGTTTCGCCTGCACTCATGCTACACCACTGTGTCTGGGGTTGGCCTACACTTTTGCTACAGAAATGTAACTCTGTTCTGCCTACCTATACTTCTGCCACAGTAATGCTACAGGGGTCTGTCTATACTTCAGCAACAGAAATGTTACTTCGGTCTGCCGATACTTCTGCTCCTGAAATGTTACCTTGGTTGGTGTATACTGTTACTACTGTAATTATACTAATACTTGGCTCTGCCCATACTGCTTCAACGGAAATGTTAGTGGGGCATGTCTATACTGCTATAACAGAAATGTAACTCATAGTGGGCTCTGCCCATACTGCTTCTACGTAAATGTTACTGGGGCGTGTCTATACTGCTACTACTGAAATGTTACAAATGCTGTACTCTCCCTACACTGCTGCCAGGGAAATGTTTTTCTGCTGCCTTGCCCATACTGCTTCTTTGCAAATGTTACTGGGGCCTGTCTATACTGCTACTACTGAAATGTTACAAATGCTGTGCTCTCCCTACACTGCTGCAAGGGAAATGTGAATCTGCTGCTTTGTCCATACTGCTTCTACGTAAATGTTACTGGGACCTGTCTATACTGCTACTACTGAAATGTTACTAATGCTGTACTCTCCCTACACTGCTGCCAGGGAAATGTTTTTCTGCTGCTTTGCCCATACTGCTTCTACGTTAATGTTACTGGGGCCTGTCTATACTGCTACTACTGAAGTGTTACAAATGCTGTACTCTCCCTACACTGCTGCAAGGGAATTGTGAATCTGCTTCATTGTCCATACTGCTTCTATGTTAATGTTACTGGGGTCTGACTATACTGCTACTACTGAAATGTTAAAAAAAAAATGCTCTCCCTACACTGCTGCCAGAGAAATGTGAATCTGCAGCTTTGCCCATACTGCTTCAACGTAAATGTTACTGGGACCTGTCTATACTGCTACTACTGAAATGTTACAAATGCTGTACTCTCCCTACACTGCTGCCAGGGAAATGTTTTTTCTGCTGCCTTGCCCATACTGCTTCTTTGCAAATGTTACTGGGGCCTGTCTATACTGCTACTACTGAAATGTTACAAATGCTGTGCTCTCCCTACACTGCTGCAAGGGAAATGTGAATCTGCTGCTTTGTCCATACTGCTTCTACGTAAATGTTACTGGGACCTGTCTATACTGCTACTACTGAAATGTTACTAATGCTGTACTCTCCCTACACTGCTGCCAGGGAAATGTTTTCTGCTGCTTTGCCCATACTGCTTCTACGTTAATGTTACTGGGGCCTGTCTATACTGCTACTACTGAAGTGTTACAAATGCTGTACTCTCCCTACACTGCTGCAAGGGAATTGTGAATCTGCTTCATTGTCCATACTGCTTCTACGTTAATGTTACTGGGGTCTGACTATACTGCTACTACTGAAATGTTAAAAAAAAAATGCTCTCCCTACACTGCTGCCAGAGAAATGTGAATCTGCAGCTTTGCCCATACTGCTTCAACGTAAATGTTACTGGGGTCTGTCGATACTGTTACTACAACTGAAAAGTTACTGCACTCTGTCAATACTGCTGCAAATGAAATGTTACTGGGCTCAGCCTACACTGCTGCAACGGAAATGTTTAAGGGGTGTGTCTATACTGTTACTACTACAGAAATGTTACTGGGGTCTGTCCGCACTGCTGGAACTGAAATGTTACTGGGGCCTGTCCCTAATGATACTATTGAAATGTTACTGGGGTCTGTCTGCACTGCTGGAACTGAAATGTTACTGGGGTCTGTCTGCACTGCTGGAACTGAAATGTTACTGTGGTCTGTCTGCACTGCTGGAACTGAAATGTTACTGGGGTCTGTCTGCACTGCTGGAACTGAAATGTTACTGGGGCATGTCGCAACTGATACTACTGAAATGTTACTGAGGTTGTCTACACTGCTGGAACTGAAATGTTACTGGGGTCTGTCTAGACTTATACTACTGAACTGTTACTGGGGTCTGTCTATACTTATACTACTGAAATGTTAGTGGGGTCTGTCCCTACTGCTGCCAATGAAATGTTACTGGGGTCTGTCCATACTCTTACCACTGAAATGTTACTAATTCTTGGCTCTGCCTATACTGCTGCTACTGCTATGTTACAGGGTTGTGGAAATGGAGGCTTACCAAAGACATGATGGTGGCGAGGCCGTGCTATTAGGTCCCCAGGCGCGACAATTTTTCAGCGATGCGGTTACTGGTAAGGTGCATATAACCACGGACACGGGGACAGGACGCGTACAGCCTCAAAGACATCCCCCTCCTCCTTCTCCAGCAATGAAAGCATTCTTGGCAAATGCTTTCGCAGTGGTCCGTCTGGCGGCAGTCCAAGAATTTCACCTTAAACGATACAATAAGAGAGCCCCCCCACCATCCCCCCGCCACGGCCCACTTAATCCTGGCCACATCCGGAAAACCAACTAAATACAACCGCGGTAGTATTCCGTTATCCCTAGCTGAAGCTTTCAGCCGACTGGTAAAGCATTGGTGGCTTAAAACTTGTTGGTACTGCTAAGTCCAAAGATTAGCGTACAGCTGAGGTCGGAATACAGGTGACTATAGAACACACCATCCCTGCAGGGCAAGGGACAGAGTGGCAGCAGGTACCAACCCTAAATGGAAGCAGACCAGCTGAGAACCACATACTCCCTGAATGATTTTGGACTGACCGATGATGAGGCCTTTACTTGTGATCATCTTTGGTAATTCCTAAGAAAGATGCTTGCATGGTAGTAGCGGGAAACTTGGACTGCTATTTGCTAACACTTTGAAATGGACAACGGAAACCATAGGAATGAAGCCTTTCCATTTTCCAGCTTGAGATGAGAAGGAGTGCAGACTTTCAGTACCTTGAATATCCTTTTCATTGCAATCAAATGCCCCTCTCTTGTCTTAGAAAATACTAGCCTTTCCACATAGGTGTTGTCAATCTGTCTATACTGTTACTACTGAAATCCCACTAATACTGGGCTCTGCCTATCCTGCTGTTACGGAAATGTTACAGGGGTCTGTCGATACTGTTACTACTCAAATGTAACTGATACTGTGCTCTGCCTATACTGCAGCTTCTGAAATGTTACTGGGGTCCGTCTATACTGTAACTACAGAAGTGTTAATAGGGTCTCCCTAGACTTCTGCAACATAACTGTTAGTGGGGTGTGCGTATACCTTAGCTACAGGAGTATTACAGGGGTCGGTGCATACTATGGGTGCACTAAGTGTTCCCATCACGGTGTTCCACGTACATGGCCCAAAAAAAAATTACCCAGTCTGACTAGGGCATGCACTGTGGGCCGAACCCCACCTGTATGTAATCTGTCCAGGGCACTGCAATGGGATATATTTATGTACCGCCGGTGGGTTCCAGGGAGCCACCCATGCTGTCGGTCCACAGGGACTTCACATAGGGGATTTGTACCTGCCTGTGTCTATGTATTAAAAACCCCGGTCTAACTGGGGCATGCAGTGTGGGCCGAAGCCCACCTGTATTTTATCTGACGTTACCTCAGCTGTGCAGAAAATGCAATAGGATTTATTTATGTACCGCCGGTGGCTGCCTAGGACCCACCCATGCTGTCGGTCCACACGGACTTTACATTACGGAGTTATACCTGCCTATGTCTACTTATAAAAACCCCAGTCTGACTGGAGCATGCAGTGTGGGCCGAAGCCCACCTGTATTTAATCTGACGTTAGCTCTGCTGTCCAGGGCACTGCAATGGGATGTATTTTTGTACCGCCGGTGGGTTCCAGGGAGCCACCCCTGCTATGGGTGCACACAGAATTCCCATTGCGGAGGTGTACCTGCCTGTGACTATTTATAAAAAACCCCAGTTTGACTGGGGCATGCAGTGTGGGCCGAAGCCCACCTGCATTTTATCTGGCGTTACCTCAGCTGTGCAGGCCAATGCAATGGGATTTATTTATGTACTGCCGGTGGCTTCCTGGGACCCACCCATGCTGTCGGTCCATATGGAGTTGTACCTGCCTGTGTCTACTTATAAAGAACCCCAGTCTGACTGGGGCATGCAGTGTGGGCCGAAACCCACCTGTATTTAATCTGACGTTAGCTCTGCTGTCCAGGGCACTGCAATGGGATATATTTTTGTACCGCCCGTGGGTTCCAGGGAGCCACCCCTGCTGTGGGTCCACAGGGACTTCACATAGGGGATTTGTACCTGCCTGTGTCTATGTATTAAAAACCCCGGTCTGACTGGGGCATGCAGTGTGGGCCAAAGCCCACCTGTATTTTATCTGACGTTACCTCAGCTGTGCAGGGCAATGCAATTGGATTTATTTATGTACAGCTGGTGGCTTCATGGGACCCACCCATGCTGTCGGTCCACACGGACTTCACATTAGGGAGTGGTACCTGCCTGTGTCGACTTATAAAAGAACCCCAGTCTGACTGGGGCATGCAGTGTGGGCCGAAGCCCACTTGTATTTAATCTGATGTTAGCTCTGCTGTCCAGGGCACTGCAATGGGATATATTTATGTACCGCCGGTGGGTTCCAGGGAGCCACCCATGCTGTCGGTCCACAGGGACTTCACATTAGGGATTTGTACCTGCCAGTGTCTATGTATTAAAAACCCCGGTCTGACTGGGGCATGCAGTGTGGGCCAAAGCCCACCTGTATTTTATCTGACGGTACCTCAGCTGTGCAGAAAATGCAATGGGATATATTTATGTACCGCCGGTGGGTTCCTGGGACCCACCCATGCTGTCGGTCCGCACGGACTTCACATTAGGGAGTGGTACCTGCCTGTGTAGACTTATAAAAAAAAACAGTCTGACTGGGGCATGCAGTGTGGGCCGAAGCCCACCTGTATTTAATCTGACGTTAGCTCTACTATCCGGGGCACTGCATTGGGAAAAACTACAGGAGCAATACAGTGCTACTGAGACGTACACAGCTACGCTAGCATTGGAGTCCGCTGTAGGCCCATGATTGCTGAGGGTTTGTGCAGAGGCCTATGTCCTGGGTGCAGTGAAAGTCCGCTTCCTACTTAGGATTGCTGAAGCTGGAGGCCAAGGCCTATGTCGTGGGCGCATTGTAAGTTAGTCATGTTTGGCCGCTCAGATCTATTTTTTGTTCATGACTCTTGCCGCTATTGTGGCTTAATAGTGGGACCTGGGAACCTGAGATGCAGCCCGGCATGTTGCCCCTCGCCTGCCCTATCTGTATCTGCGTCGTTTCCATCACTTTTGTAGGTTTTGAAGATTTGCACAAATGAAAACCTTAGCGAGCATCGGCAATATACAAAAATGCTCAAGTCGCCCATTGACTTCAATGGGGTTTGTTACTTGAAACGAACCCTCGAGCATCGCGGGAAGTTCGACTCGAGCAACGAGCACCCGAGCATTTGTGGTGCTCGCTCATCTCTAATGATGATCTTTCTTTAGACACCAATGTTCCTCTATCCTTAAATGAATGGTAATAAGTACTTTCCACTCTATGTTCATAACATAAATATTAATAACTTATTATATAATTGGAATGTGAGAGACCTGGGGGCACATCACTAAGAGAGCTGCAGTGCTGAATTACATTAAAAGCACATATATCTTGTATTGTATGTTTCCCAGAGAACTGTCATATCATTGATTTCTTAGAAACTATACACAGAACATGGATGAGATCCAGTTCTCACTCTGCCTATACTTTATACCGAGTAGTACTAGTGTCCCCCACTTGTATTGTATATTTCCCAGAGAACTGTCATATAATTGATTTCCTAAAAACTATAAACAGAACATGTGTTCTCACTTCACCTATATTGGATACCCAGTAGTAATAGTGTCCCCCACAGTGACCTTGGTAGTAATAGCATTCCCTATACTGGCCACAGTAGTAATAGGGTCCCCCATTGCCACCCCCGCCAGTGCTCCTTGCTCAACTCACCACTGTAGCAGTATCTGGACAGGCTGTAGTGAGAAAATGAACGAACAGGACCTGTGGTGGCATAGCAAAGCGGATCACATGACTGGAGCCGGTGTTGATATTCCACCACAGATCCTGTTCCTCACTAGAGCCTGTCCGAACACTGCTACATGGGTGAGTAGAGCGGGGATCTAGACCCTCCGCCAGAGCCCCTAACTATCACTTGCAGAGCCCTAAGGGCTCCGTGGAGCACAGTTTTGGAAACTGATCAAATTTCAGTGTTGGGACTGCTTAATCAAACTAATGGTTTATAGTTACTAACCAACACACAATAGTGTTAGATTATCTTACAGCTGCCCAAAAGTGGCATGCTAGTATGTTTTGTACTTTGTCACATTTACGTATTCTCATTAGAGATGAGCAAGCACACTCGTCTGAGCTTGATGATTGTTCAAGTATTAGGGTACTCGAGATACTCATTACTCGAGTCGAACACCACACGGTACTCAAGTTAATTTCCTTCCCTGCATGTTTAGTGCCATTTTCTAGCCAATAGACATGCGGGGAAGGCATTACCACTTCCTGCTGTGATGTGCCAGCCCTATCCCACCCCACAGTAGTGAGTGGCTGGACCGATCAGGTGACCGCTGAGTACTTAAAGGGGTTGTCCCGAGGCAGCAAGTGGGTCTATACACTTCTGCATGGCCATAATAATGCACTTTGTAATGTACATTGTGCATTAATTATGAGCCATACAGAAGTTATAAAAAGTTTTATTCTTACCTGCTCCGTTGCTAGCGTCCTCGTCTCCATGGAGCCGACTAATTTTTGGCCTCCGATGGCCAAATTAGCCGCGCTTGCGCAGTCCGGGTCTTCAGCTTTCTTCTATGGAGCCGCTCGTGCCAGAGAGCGGCTCCGTGTAGCTCCGCCCCGTCACGTGCCGATTCCAGCCAATCAGGAGGCTGGAATCGGCAGTGGACCGCACAGAAGAGCTGCGGTCCACGAAGGTAGAAGATCCCGGCGGCCATCTTCAGCGGTAAGTATTGAAGTCACCGGACCGCCGGGATTCAGGTAAGCGCTGTGCGGGTGGTTTTTTTAACCCCTGCATCGGGGTTGTCTCGCGCCGAACGGGGGGGGGGGGTTTAAAAAAAAAAAACCCGTTTCGGCGCGGGACATCTCCTTTAAAGTGGTCCCACCCATGGCTCGCCTGAGACGCATGCTGGCAGAGGTTAGGGATAGTGCTGCTGATATAGGGACAGTGTCAGAGTAGGATCCTGTCGTCAAGAACCCCAACGGTCCTTCTTAGGGCTACTCTTCATAGTGTGCATTATTGTTGTGGCTGGCTGGGAGCAGTAGTGCACCAAATTTTTTTTAAGCATCTCGGGCTGTGGATGCGATTTCAGCTATACTGTTCTGTGTGTGCAGTGCATAAGGCAGAGTGTAGGGACACAGCTACTTATATAGGGAAAGTTATACAGTGATCGTGATCCTCTGTACAAGAACCGCAACGGTCCTTCTTAGGGCTACATCTCACCATGTGCATTATAGCTGTGGCTGGCTGGGAGCAGTAGTGCATCAATTTTTGTATTACGCATCTATGCCTGTTCCCAGCCTTTTAGTAATAGCGTTCTCAGCCTGCAGTGCCGTACAACGAGCTCTCACCATGAAACTGCACTCTAATATTTCCTAGCCAACTGCAAACTACTTCAGTTATACTGCTGTGTTTGTGCTGTGCATAACGCCGAGTTTAGGGACACAGCCACTTCTATAGGGAAAGTTATACAGTCCTGATCCTCCGTGCAAGAACCCCAACGCTCCTTCTTAGGGTTACATCTGACCGTGTGCTTTACAGTCACGGCTGGCTGGGAGCAATAGTGCATCAATTTTTGTTTACGCATCTAGGCCTGTTCCCAGCCTTTGAGTAATAGCTTTCTCAGTCTGCAGTGCCATACAACCAGCTCTCACCGTGAAACTGCACTCTAACATTTCCTAGCCTACTGCAAACTACTTCAGTTATATTGTTCTCTGTCTGCAGTGCATTAGACAGAGGTCTCACCGCAAAACAGTACTGTAATATTTCCTGGCCCACTGCAAAGTATTTCAGCTCTGCCGCTGTGCAGAGCGTCTCACAATACCCTTTCCTTGGTGGGGTGGAGATAGCCGCAGTTACCAGCACTATCCACTGGCTTTAGAGTCTTCTCCCACTCGATACAGCCTCCCTTATCTACAAGTCTCTGCAAGCGGTAAATTACCCCTAGGTATCAGCACAAGACAGCGGGTTAATTTTTTCAAGTCACAGCATAGAGCCTCCGCTATCTATAAGTCTCTGTGTGCGGTGAATTAGCCACAGTTGTCAGCTCTGTACAGTGCGGTAATTTATTAGAGCCCTGCTCTACTCTTAATCCGCCAAGATGAGGAGTAGGGGTAAGGGTCGAGGACGTGGACGTCCAAGTGAGAGTGTGGGCACAGGCCGAGTTCCTGGGCGTGGTGAATCACAGCCGGCTGCTGCTGGATTAGGAGAGAGGCAAGTTTCTGGGGTCCCCAGCTGCATGTCACAATTTTACGGGTCCGCGTGGTAGACCCTTTATTACAAACAGAGCAGTGCAAGCAGGTCCAGTCGTGGATGGCAGAAAACGCGTCCAGCAATGTATCGACCACCCAGTCTTCTACGCAGTCAACTACTCCCGGCCTAGGGACTGCAACTCTGAATCCTCTGGCTGCTCCTCCTTCCTCCCAGCCTCCTCACGCCATGAAAATGACATATTCTGAGCAGGCAGACTCCCAGGAACTATTCTCGGGTCCCTGCCATGAGTGGGAAAAAACGGTTTCTCTCTCAACTAAGGAGTTTGTCGTGACCGATGCCCAACCTTTGGAAAGTTCCCGGAGTCCGGGTGATGAGGCTGGGGATTTCTGGCAACTGTCTCAAGAGCTTTTTGTGGATGAGGATGATGAGACACAGTTGTCTGTCAGTGAGGTAGTAGTAAGGGCAGTAAGTCCGAGGGAGGAGCGCACAGAGGATTTAAAGGAAGAGCAGCTGGATGATGAGGTGACTGATCCCACCTGGTTTGCTAAGCCTACTGAGGACATGGCTTCAGAGGGGGAGGCAAGTGAAGCAGCAGGACAGGTTGGAAGAGGCAGTGAAGTTGCCAGGGGTAGAGTCAAGGCCAGAGCAAAGAATCCCCCAACTGTTTCCCAAAGCACCGCTTCGCGGCAAGCCTCCGTGCAGAGGGCTAGGTGTTCAAAGGTGTGGATGTTTTTTAGTGAGAGTGCGGACGACCAACGAACAGTGGTGTGCAACCTGTGTCGCACAAAGATCATCCAGGGGAGCCACCACTACCAGCCTCACCACCACCAGCATGCGCAGGCATATGATGGCCAAGCACCCCACAAGGTGGGACAAAGGGTATTCACCGCCTATGGGTCACACCACTGCCTCTTCCCCTGTGCCCCAACCTGCCACACAGATCCAATTCCCCTCTCCGGACACAGGCACGAGCGCCTCCCGGCCTGCACCCACCCACTCACCTCCACAGTCCTCCACTCCATCCAGCAATGTCTCTTAGCGCAGCGTTCAGCTGTTGCTAACACAAGTGTTAGAGCGAAAGCACAAATACGCCGCCACCCACCCGCATGCGCAAGCTTTAAACGTGCACATTGCCAAATTAATCAGCCTGGAGATGCTGCCATACAGGCTTGTGGAAACGGAGGCTTTCAAAAACATGATCATGGCGGCGGTCCCTTGCTACCCGGTCCCCAGTCGTCACTATCTTTCCCAGTGTGCCGTCCCTGCCCTACTCCCGCACATCTCCCGCAACATAAATCGTACCCTCACCAACGCAGTTACTGAGAAGGTCCACTTAACCACGGACATGTGGACAGGTACTGGCAGGCAAGGGCACTATATCTCCCTGACGGCACATTGGGTGTACTTGGTGGAGGCTGGGACCGAGTCAGAGCCTAGGACCGCTCACGTGCTACCCACACCAAAAATAGCGGGTCCTACCTCGGTGCTGGTATCTGCGGCATTTTATGCCACCTCCTCCAAACCCTTCCCCTTCTCCTCCTCTGCCACCTCTACCTCTCAATTAAGAAGTGTGAGCACGTCGCCAACAGTCGGTAGCACGTGGCAACACAGCAGTGAGCAAGTGTCAGCAAGCCGCGCTGAAACTGATATGCTTAGGTGACAAGAGGCACATGGCCCCAGAGTTGCTGCAGGGTCTGACAGAGCAGACCGACCTCTGAGTCTGCCCATACCTTTGCTACAGAAATGTTACTGGGTCCGCCTATACTTTTTACTGCAGGAATGTTACAGGGGTCTGCCTATACCTCTGCTACAGAAATGTTACAGGGGTCTGCCTATACTTTTGCTACAGAAATGTCACTGGGGTCTGCCTATACCTTTGCTACAGAAATGTTACAGGGGTCCGCCTATTGTTTTACTACAGGAATGTTACTGGGGTCTGCCTATACCTTTGCTACAGAAATATTACTGGGGTCTGCCTATACCTTTGCTACAGAAATGTTACAGGGGTCCGCCTATTGTTTTACTACAGGAATGTTACTGGGGTCTGCCTATACTTTTACTACAGAAATGTTACTGGGGTCTGCCTATACTTCTGCTACCGGAATGTTACTGGGGTCTGCCTATACTTCTGCTGCAGAAATGTTTACAGGGGTCTGCCTATACTTTTACTGCAGAAATGTTTCTGGGGTCTGCCTATACCTTTGCTACAGAAATGTTACTGGGGTCCGCCCATACTTTTACTACAGGAATGTTAAAGGGGTCTGCCTATACTTCTGCTACAGGAATGTTAAAGGGGTCTGCCTATACTTCTGCTACAGGAATGTTAAAGGGGTCTGCCTATACTTCTGCTACAGGAATGTTAAAGGGGTCTGCCTATACTTCTGCTACAGAAATGTTACTGGGGTCCGCCCATACTTTTACTACAGGAATGTTAAAGGGGTCTGCCTATACTTCTGCTACAGGAATGTTAAAGGGGTCTGCCTATACTTCTGCTACAGGAATGTTACTGGGGTCCACCTATACTTTTACTACAGGAATGTTACAGGGGTCTGCCTATACTTTTGCTACAGAAATGTTACTGGGGTCTGCCTAAACTGTGGGTGCACAAAGACAAAGGTCCTTGGCGGGGTAAAACTCTCCCATGTTTAGGCACTCTGATTTTTCCCTGTGTAATACCATCTTTGTGCACTGACAGCATAGGCGAGCCCAAGGAGCTCAAAGACTTCCCCTTGCGGTGTTGAGCTATCTGACACCTACACAGAATGAATTGTGTGTGGACACATGGATTTCCCATTGCTATGTAACTCGTGGCACCTTGGGTAACACAAGGTGGAGGCTGGGACCGAGCCTGACCCTGGGCCGCTCACATACTTCCCACACAACGATTGCTAAGGGTGTGTGCAGTGGCAGAGGTCCTTGGTGGAGTGAAAGTCTGCCATGTTTGGGCACTGTAATTGCTTCATGTTTAATACTTTCCTTGGGTTCCTTTGGCTCGCCTATGCTGTGGGTGCAGAAAGACTTCCCATAGCGGTGTTTTACCTGTCTGGCACGAATACACTGACAGACTTTGGCAGGGTGCAGAGTGCAGATGGCTTTCCCATTGCGTTGTTCAGCTATCTGATACCTACACAGAATGAATTGTGTGTGGACACATGGATTTCCCATTGCTATGTAACTCATGGCACCTTGGGTAACACAAGGTGGAGGCTGGGACCGAGCCTGACCCTGGGCCGCTCACATACTTCCCACACAGTCATGGTTTCTTGGCCTTGTTATACCACCTCCTCCTCCTGCTTGGGGTCAGGGGATCAGCCATTCTGTGACCGCCAGACTCTTGCCCCCATTTTGGCTTAATAGTGGGACCTGGGAGCCTCAGATCCAGCCATGCATACTGCCCCTGCCCTTCCCTATCCGTTTCTGTGGTGTTTCCATGACTTTCTGATGTTTTCTGGTGTTTGACAAGTCATCAGCTATGCGGAGCATCGGTCCCATACAAAAATGCTTGAGTCGCCCATTGACTTCAATGGGTTCGTTACTCGAAACGAGCTCTCAAGCTTTACGAAAAGTTCGACTCGAGCAACGAGCACCTGAGCATTTTGATGCTCGCTCATCTCTAATGTTCAAATGTATACTTTCCTGCATCCAGTGTGGTCCCAATGGCAGGTATACTGGCTGACCTCAGTTCTTTTTGGAGCCCTCCTGCATACTTGGGCCCCTGATGTCTCCCCAGATCTGCTGCAATGAACTGAGGGAGAGCCGATAAGAGCTCTTCTCCTGTAGCTGCTTCTCCTCAGTCCTGCTCTCCTTGCACCAAGACGGTCTGATACTGACAGTAGCACGAAGGGTGAGGGAACTTGCTGCACAGCCGGCGGGCAACATACAGTGAGGCAGGCCGGATTCAGCCCGCGGGCCTTGTATTTGACATGTGTGCTGTAGATTCTTTAATTAGTAGAGTACATGTGCTACATGACCTCCAGTGTAGATCCCTCAAATACCTTTATGTTTTATTTTAGAATTAGAGATGAGCGAGCACCAAAATGCTCGGCTACTCGTTACTCGGGACGAAATTTTCGCAATGCTCGAGGGTTCGTTTCAAGTAATGAACCCCATTGAAGTCAATGGGCGACCCGAGCATTTTTGTATATCGCCGATGCTCGCTAAGGTTTCCATTTGTGAAAATCTGGGCAATTCAAGAAAGTGATGGGAACGACACAGAAACGGATAGGGCAGGCGAAGGGCTACATGTTGGGCTGCATCTCAAGTTCCCAGGTCCCACTATTAAGCCACAATAGCGGCAAGAGTGGGCCCCCCCTCCCAACAATTTTTACTTCTGAAAAGCCCTCATTAGCATGGCATACCTTAGCTAAGCACCACACTACCTCCAACAAAGCACAATCACTGCCTGCATGACACTCCGCTGCCACTTCTCCTGGGTTACATGCTGCCCAACCCCCCCCCCCCCCGCATGACCCAGTGTCCACAGCGCACACCAAAGTGTCCCTGTGCAGCCTTCAGCTGCCCTCATGCCACACCACCCTCATGTCTATTTATAAGTGTGCCTGCCATGAGGAGGAACCGCAGGCACACACTGCAGAGGGTTGGCACGGCTAGGCAGTGACCCTCTTTAAAAGGGGCGGGGCGATAGCCCACAATGCTGTACAGAAGCAATGAGAAATATAATCCTGTGCCACCGCCATCAGGAGCTGCACACGTGGGCATAGCAATGGGGAACCTATGTGCCACACACTATTCATTCTGTCAAGGTGTCTGCATGCCCCAGTCAGACCGCGTTTTTTTATAAATAGTCACAGGCAGGTACAACTCTGCAATGGGAATTCCGTGTGCACCCACAGCATGGGTGGCTCCCTGGAACCCACCGGCTGTACATAAATGTTTCCCATTGCAGTGCCCTGGACAGCAAAGCTAACGTCAGATTAAATGCAGGTGGGCTTCGGGCCACACTGCATGCCCCAACCTGACAGCATGGGTGGGTGCCAGAAAGCCACCGGCGGTACATAAATATATCCCATTGCATTGCCCATCACAGCTGAGGTAATGTCATGTTTAATGCAGGTGGGCTTCGGCCCACACTGCATGCCCCAGTCAGACTGGGGTTCTTTATAAGTAGACACAGGCAGGTACAACTCCCTATTGTGAAGTCCGTGTGGACCGACGGCATGGGAGGGTCCCAGGAAGCCATATGCTGTACATAAATAAATCCCATTGCATTGCCCAGCACAGCTGAGGTAATGTCATGTTTAATGAAGGTGGGCTTCGGCCCACACTGCATGCCCCAGTCAGACTGGGGTTCTTTAGAAGTGGAAACATGCAGTTACAACTCCGTGTGGACCGACAGCATGGGTGGGTGCCAGGAAGCCACCGGCGGTACATAAATATATCCCATTGCAGTGCCCAGCACAGCTGATGTAACGTCAGCTTAATGCAGGTGGGCAAAAAATTAATTGGATTACACTGTAGGCGAGGGCCCCAAAAAATTGGTGTACCAACAGTACTAATGTACGTCAGAAAAATTGCCCATGCCCAACCAAGAGGGCAGGTGAAACCCATTAATCGCTTTGGTTAATGTGGCTTAATTTGTAACTAGGACTGGAGGCAGCCCAGTTAAAATAAAAATTGGTTCAGGTGCAAGTTTCAACGCTTTAATGAGCATTGAAACGTATAAAAATTGTTTACAAAAATTATATGACTGCGCCTTGTGGGCCTAAGAAAAATTGCCCGTTCGACGTGATTACGTCAGGTTTCAGGAGGAGGAGCAGGAGGAGGAAGATGAATATTAGACACAGATTGATGAAGCTAAAAGGTCCACGTTTTTAATGGTGATAGAGAACAATGCTTCCATCCGCGGGTGCAACCTACGTATTGTTGAGGTATCGCTGCTGTCTGCTGGTGGAGAAGAGAAGTCTGGGGAAATCCAGGCTTTGCTCATCTTGATGAGTGTTAGCCTGTCGGCACTGTCGGTTGACAAGCGGCTACGCTTATCTGTGATGATTCCCCCAGCCGCACTAAACACCCTCTCTGACAAGACGCTAGCCGCAGGACAAGCAAGCACCTCCAGGGCATACAGCGCGAGTTCAGGCTACGTGTCCAGCTTCGACACCCAGTAGTTGTAGGGGGCAGAGGCGTCACGGAGGACGGTCGTGCGACCGGCTACGTACTCCCTCACCATCCTTTTACAGTGCTCCCGCCGACTCAGCCTTGACTGGGGAGCGGTGACAAGTCTTGCTGGGGAGCCAGAAAGCTGTCAAAGGCCTTGGAGAGTGTTCCCCTGCCTGTGCTGTACATGCTGCCTGATCTCCGCGCCTCCCCTGCTACATGGCCCTCGGAACTGTGCCTTCGGCCACTAGCGCTGTCGGATGGGAATTTTACCATCAGTTTGTCCGCCAGGGTCCTGTGGTATAGCATCACTCTCGAACCCCTTTCCTCTTCGGGTATGAGAGTGGAAAGGTTCTCCTTATACCGTGGGTCGAGCAGTGTGTACACCCAGTAATCAGTAGTGGCCAGAATGCGTGTAACGCGAGGGTCACGAGAAAGGCATCCTAACATAAAGTCAGCCATGTGTGCCAGGGTACCTGTACGCAACACATGGCTGTCCTCACTAGGAAGATTACTTTCAGGATCCTCCTCCTCCTCAGGCGATACACGCTGAAAGGATGAGACACAAGCAGCATGGGTACCCTCACCAGTGGGCCAAGCTGTCTCTTCCCCCTCCTCCTCCTCCTCAACGCGCTGAGATATAGACAGGAGGGTGCTCTGACTATCCAGCGACATACTGTCTTCCCCCGCCTCTGTTTCCGAGCGCAAAGCGTCTGCCTTTATGCTTTGCAGGGAACTTCTCAAGAGGCATAGCAGAGGAATGGTGACGCTAATGATTGCAGCATCGCCGCTCACCATCTGGGTAGACTCCTCAAAGTTTCCAAGGACCTGGCAGATGTCTGCCAACCATGCCCACTCTTCTGTAAAGAATTGAGGAGGCTGACTCCCACTGTGCTACCCATGTTGGAGTTGGTATTCCACTATAGCTCTACGCTGCTCATAGAGCCTGGCCAACATGTGGAGCGTAGAGTTCCACCGTGTGGGCACGTCGCACAGCAGTCGGTGCACTGGCAGATGAAACCGATGTTGCAGGGTGCGCAGGGTGGCAGCTTCCGTGTGGGACTTGCGGAAATGTGCGCAGATTCGGCGCACCTTTCCGAGCAGGTCTGACAAGCGTGGGTAGCTTTTCAGAAAGCGCTGAACCACCAAATTAAGGACGTGGGCCAGGCATGGCACGTGCGTGAGGCTGCCGAGCTGCAGAGCTGCCACCAGGTTACGGCCGTTGTCACACACGACCATGCCCGTTGGAGGCTCAGCGGCGCAAGCCAGCGGTCGGTCTGCTCTGTCAGACCCTGCAGCAGTTCGTGGGCCGTGTGCCTCTTCTCTCCTAAGCTGAGTAGTTTCAGCACGGCCTGCTGACGCTTGCCCACCGCTGTGCTGCCGTGCCGCGCGACACCGACTGTTGGCGACGTGCTGCTGCTGACACATCTTGATTGCAAAGCAGAGTTTGCGTAGGAGGAGGAGGAGGAGGGTGGTTTAGTGGAGGAAGCGTACACCGCTGCAGATACCACCACCGAGCTGGGGCCCGCAATTCTGGGGGTGGGTAGGACGTGAGCGGTCCCATGCTCTGACTCTGTCCCAGCCTCCACTAAATTCACCCAATGTGCCGTCAGGGAGATATAGTGGCCCTGCCCACCTGTGCTTGTCCACGTGTCCATTGTTAAGTGGACCTTGGCAGTAACCGTGCTGGTGAGGGCGCGTACAATGTTGCGGGAGACGTGGTCGTGCAGGGCTGGAACGGCACATCGGGAAAAGTAGTGGCGACTGAGGACTGAGTAGCGTGGGGCCGCCGCCGCCATCATACCTTTGAAAGCCTCCGTTTCCACAAGCCTATACGGCAGTATCTCCAGGCTGATAAATTTGGCTATGTGCACGTTTAACGCTTGAGCGTGCGAGTGCGTGGCGGCGTACTTGCGCTTGCGCTCCAACACTTGCGCTAGCGACGGCTGGACGGTGCGCTGAGAGACATTGGTGGATGGGGCCAAGGTCAGCGGAGTTGAGGGTGTGGGTGCAGGCCAGGAGACGGTAGTGCCTGTGTCCTGAGAGGGGGGTTGGATCTCAGTGGCAGGTTGGGGCACAGGGGGAGAGGCAGCGGTGCAAACCGGAGGCGGTGAACGGCCTTCGTCCCACCTTGTGGGGTGCTTGGCCATCATATGTCTGCGCATGCTGGTGGTGGTGAGGCTGGTTGTGGTGGCTCCCCGGCTGATCTTGGCGCGACAAAGGTTGCACACCACTGTTCGTTGGTCGTCTGCACTCTCAGTGAAAAACTGCCAGACCTTTGAGCACCTCGGCCTCTGCAGGGTGGCATGGTGCGAGGGGGCGCTTTGGGAAACAGTTGGTGGATTATTCGGTCTGGCCCTGCCTCTAGCCCCGGCTACCGCACTGCCTCTTCCAACCTGCCCTGCTGCTGCACATGCCTCCCCCTCTGAAGACCTGTCCTCAGTAGGCGTAGCAAACCAGGTGGGGTCAGTCACCTCATTGTCCTGCTGCTCTTTCTCCGAATCCTCTGTGCGCTCCTCCCTCGGACTTACTCCAATTACTACTACCTGAGTGATAGACAACTGTGTCTCATCGTCATCGTCCCCCTCACCCACTGAAAGCTCTTGAGACAGTTGCCGGAAGTCCCCAGCCTCATCCCCCGGACCCCGGGAACTTTCAAAAGGTTGGGCATCGGTCACGACAAACTGCTCCAGTGGGAGAGGATTCGGAACCATTGCTGCCCATTCTGGGCAGCGGCCCGAGAACAGTTCCTGGGAGTCTGCCTGCTCCTCAGAATGTGTCATTGTAATGGAGTGAGGAGGCTGGGAGGAAGGAGGAGCAGCAGCCAGAGGATTCTGTGTTGCAGCAGTGGATGGCGCAGAATTCTGGGTGGTCGATAGATTACTGGATGCACTTTCTGCCATCCACTACAGGACCTGCTCACACTGCTCATTTTCTAATAAAGGTCTACCGTGTGGACCCATTAATTGTGAGATGAATGTGGGGACGCCAGAAACGTGCCTCTCTCCTAATCCCGCAGCAGTCGGCTGCGATACACCTGGATTAGGAGCTCGGCCTGTGCCCACACCCTGACTTGGGCCTCCACGCCCTCGCCCGCGTCCACGTCCTCTAGGCCTACCCCTACCCCTCAGCATGCTGTATGACCAGTAGTGCAGAAACAGAACACTGTAATTAAATGTGCCGCTTATTGGCCTGTGGTTGGAGGCTGACTTCGCTTACGGAATGCACAGCAGAGGCAGGAAAGAATTTTGCGCAAGCCTGCTGTAACACTTAGCTGGCTACGTATGAATTAGGACAACTACCCCCAGCAGAGACGCCGTACAGTGAGGATGGTCACAGGCAGCCCAAATTGATTTTTTTTCCCAAATTTTTTTGGAAAAGCCCACTGCCTATATAGACTGGATATGTCTTTCACTGTCCCTGCCTCACCACCACTACTGGCCGTGGACTATGTAAAATTACTGCAGACTGTTTCACTCTGGACAGGATGAGAGCGGTGATGTAAGAGGCAATGCAGAGCCAGGAAAGAATTTTGCGCAAGCCTGCTGTAACACTTAGCTGGCTGCGTATGAATTAGGACAACTACCCCCAGCAGAGACGCAGTACAGTCAGGACGGTCACAGGCAGCCCAAATAGATTTTTTTTCCCAAATTTTTTTTGAAAAGCCCACTGCGTATATAGACTGGATATGTCTTTCATTGTCCCTGCCTCACCACCACTACTGGCCGTGGACTATGTAAAATTACTGCAGGACGCAATGCTCTGGACGCAATGCTCTGCACGGCCGATATACAAAAAGAAAAAAGTGCAACACTGCAAAAAGCAGCCTCAACAGTACTGCACACGGTCAGATGTGGCCCTAAGAAGGACCGTTGGGGTTCTTAACGCCTAAAATCAATCCTAACACTCTCCCTATAGCAGCTCCGGCATCAGCAGCACTTTCCCTGATCTCTGTCAGAATGCATCTGTGGCGAGCCGTAGGAGGGGCCGATTTTTATACTCGAGTGACACCTGATCTCCCCAGCCACTCACTGCAGGGGTATCAAGCTCGGACGAGTACGTTCGCTCATCTCTATTTAGAATCAACTGAATTCTCAGAAATTTTATTTGAAACAAAATGACACAAAGACATCTAATATAAATAAGCCTGCAGTTTTTTTCTTGCACCACTGGTTGACCCCCTTGCGAGACCTCTGGTGGCTGATTTTGGTGTTAGTGGATTTGTACCATCCTCACCACCACTGTAAAATCCTAAAGTTAGAGTTTGATACAGTGAGCCCCCTGTTAGAGCTGGACAAAGTTTCTAATGTGAAGTCTATGGGCGCACAGCTAAGTGCAGCGGCACAGGGTTAGGCAAAGTGATGCGTTGCTAAGCGACTTTGCTGTGAGGAGAACAGACGTTAACTCCTCTAGCTGCTGTTCTCCTCACCACCTCAGTCACGTAGACCCGTGGATCACTCACCGCCTGGAGCGCAGCTGATCTACTGGAGAGGTCGGCATGACCAGAAGAAAGCCAGCAAAAGTGCTCCCCTAGCACTCTACAGGGACCCTACACAGGGTGCCGGCTCTCCTCCCTCCTCCTCTGCTGAAGGCACACAGCACTGACAGCCCAGCAGGCCCCATCAGGTGGGGTCCAGTCAGAGGAAAAATACAGGAAGTGAAGTGTCCCAAATGGCTTTATTTCTGAGCCATTAGTCTTCTGCTGTAAATTTTAATGAACTTCTCAAGTGTCCTTTTCATACATATTTGCCATATCATTTTAATTTAGAGGTGAAGAAGAGGGAGGGCGGGACTCAGCGCCGCTACGCGCAGGCATGCGGACTCAGCACTGCTACACGCAGGCACGCGAACTCAGCACTGCTACGTGCATGCACGCAGACTCAACACCGCTATGCGCACGCACGCGGTCTCAGCACCGCTATGTAGGTGGGCCTGAAGGCTCTACTACCCTATTGTACCGCCTCTAGCTTGTATACAAGATGTGATAAGGGCAGGCATGGAGGCTCTAGTACCCTGTTGTACCACCTCTAGCTTGGATACAAGATGTTATATGGATGGGCAAGGAGGCTCTAGCACCCCGTTGTACCACTTCTAGCTTGGATACAAGATGTGATATGGGTGGGCATGGAGGCTTTAGTAACTTGTTGTACCAACTTTAGCTTGGATACAAGTTGTGATATAAGTGGGCATGGAGGCTCTAGTGCTCTGCTGTGCCACTTCTAGCTTGGATACTAGATGTCATACAGGGGGGCAATGGAGGCATACCGGTTGCATATGGTATAATTTGTCCACATTTGCTGTAACTGAGCCTCTAAATCATGCAAACTCGTAGGCTGTGGGAGTTGGCATTCCAAATGGTCATATATATGTTCTATTGGTGATGAATCTGGTGACCGGGCAGCCACAGAAGTGTGACAATGTTGTGGAGGCATTCTTATGACCCCATTGTGTGTGCGGCCAACAGTAAGCGTACCATGAGAGATTGTAGTGGTGACCGGGCCCATGGGCCCTCTGCCAGGTGCCGATTAACTACTGCAGCCCACAGGCCACCTACCAGCCCCAGTCTGACCGCCGTGGCCCGCGGGCCTGCACTCAAGATGGTGAGGGCCAAACTGTGGAAGCAGGCTGCAGACGCCCGAGTGTGCATTCCTCCCAGTGATAGACTGCAGTTGTGGGGGGGCGAGCTGATCTTTTGCACCCTGGCCCCTGAGCCTTTAGGTACACCCTTGGGTCAAAAGACAAGTGTCTGAAAGGTTTTACAGAAAGTGATTGTTGGTCAGTTGTTGAGATTCCCAATTGTTGAACAAATTGTCGGGAGCATTTACACAGGCCGAATTATCATTTACCCACTTGGTGGGGGTGTTTACTTTTCTTTGGTGAGCACATATTAGTTATTTCTACACTCAATGAACATAGCAATAAATAAGCCAACAGAAACAGCAATGAATATTCATTTGAGGATCCCCCGCACATTTATGAGTGTCGGGAAAATTCAGTGGATGGGGATAAACATCGTCAGCCAATCAGCGTTCTGTGGGAGGTGCACACCGGACAACTGAACGCCTCTAAACAAGTTTGCACTTTGTTTTTTTGCTTTCCACTCAATTCTATTAACACGAGTCGATAATTTAGCCAAGAATTATAATTTTGAAACCCCCACAGATCAGCTGTTTAAAGAGGACGCAGCACTTATGTGAGCGCTGCACCTTCAAGTGAATGGTATCAGCCGCTATACCAGGCACCATCACTATAAAATGTACGGCACTGTGCCTAGTATGGACTGGACTGCTGTGGCCATGGTGCTCACCCAGCTGTTACATCCCTGTTTGGAAAGTACTTGGCTTCCAAGCCTACACCATATCAACCCTGTGCACCTCAGATGTAAATGTCCGTCCTGGAGTGCTACGGGGTTATCAGATAATTTTGTTTAATTAGATGGCAGAAATTGTGTAGAATTGGTATAATGAGAAGTTGTATATAGTAACTCAGCGAGATTCAAGTTAACATAAGGGTGGACATATATTAAAATGCTGAACAGGTCTGATTATTAAAGTAATTATGTTGGAATGTTTCAGAAAATAGGAGGCACTGAGACACACCTTGTGATGTCCTATACATTATCATTTACCCGAGGGTACTGCTTTATATTCAATATATATAGAAGAGGCTCTGCTGTCATCAAAAGTACTGGGAGTGGGGGAGATAGATGGAACCTTCGCTACTTCTCCTATCTTCCATAACGCATGAAGTTGGACAAGACAACTTGACACCCTTGAATTCTGCCAAGCCAGATTTCTCCTAAACTCCATCCATTGCCAGCGCACGCTACCACAGCGTTATTGGACAGTAGGGGGCTAACGATACATTTCTAAAACGGTAAATATATCTTTGCATAATAAACCTTGCAACTTTCTAATATTGTTACATTTCCTCACTATTTCAATATTTTCTGTGTGTCAGAGCCTTTTCTGAGTTTACACTTGTAACTGTTAGGGCTAATGTGTACAATGCTGCGAGTATACCGCAGCACTGTATGCATCGCAGCCCATATGCTTTGTCAGCTGACAGCTAGCAGAGATTGTGTAGGGCTGCAATTGGCTCGCACGGGAATATGACGTCACGGACATGTGCAGTGTAATCTTTTTTTTTTTCAAAACTCCCTGGTTTGTACAGAGTATCCAAACGCTGCCAATATGAAATGCCTACGTATGGACACGGTTTCATACTCAGCCCATACAAGGGCTGCATTTGATACTCAGGTGAAAAAGAGTGTGCTGCAATTTATTTCTCCTGCATATTGATACACAGTGTCCACACGCAGGTGTGAATGGAAGAATGAAAGCCCATTGACTTTCGCTGCCTCCATTCACTGCGTGTTACTCACGGGAAATACACGTGTGTAATACACAGTGACAGTACACCCGTGTGAATGAACCCTTAGGGTGGCTCCACACACAGCAGTTTTTACAAAACGTGCTTGCAGTTATTGATGCAGTTCTTTTTCTCTCCAAGCCTGACGTGGATCCTTGGGGAGGATTTCCACTTTTCAAAAGCCATTTTGTTAACAAGGCTGTATGTGGGCTTCTTTTTTGCATGACGATCTGTAGTTTGGATTGGGTACGTATAATGCGTTGTATGACTTTGATTAATTTTCTTTTGAGGGCAGTGAAAAAAAACACCTCAATTCTGGCTTTGTTTTTTTTTTTTTTTTTTTACAGAGTTAGGCTAATTTCACACGGGCGAGTGCGATATCTGACCGTGAAACTCAGCCTGATATGGATGCGAGGTGTTTTGTGTATTTGCATATATACTTTCATACTTTCATATATGTTAACTAGAGATGAGTGAGCACCAAAATGCTCGGGTGCTCGTTACTCGGGACGAAATTATCGCGATGCTCGAGGGTTCGTTTCGAGTAACGAACCCCATTGAAGTCAATGGGTGACCCGAGCATTTATGTATATCGCCGCTGCTCGCTAAGGTTTTCATGTGTGAAAATCTGGGCAATTCAAGAAAGTGATGGGAACGACACAGAAACGGATAGGGCAGGCGAGGGGCTACATGTTGGGCTGCATCTCAAGTTCCCAGGTCCCACTATTAAGCCACAATAGCGGCAAGAGTGGGCCCCGCCCCCCCCCGCCCCCCCCCCAAAAAAAACTTTTACTTCTGAAAAGCCCTCATTAGCAATGCATACCTTAGCTAAGCACCACACTACCTCCAACAAAGCACAATCACTGCCTGCATGACACTCCACTGCCACTTCTCCTGGGTTACATGCTGCCCAACCGCCCCCCCTCCCCCCCCCCCACAGCTCACACCAAAGTGTCCCTGCGCAGCCTTCAGCTGCCCTCATGCCACGCCACACTCATGTCTATTTAGAAGTGCGTCTGCCATGAGGAGGAACCGCAGGCACACACTGCAGAGGGTTGGCACGGCTAGGCAGCGACCCTCTTTAAAAGGGGCGGGGCGATAGCCCACAATGCTGTACAGAAGCAATGAGAAATATAATCCTGTGCCACCGCCATCAGGAGCTGCACACGTGGGCATAGCAATGGGGAACCTATGTGCCACACACTATTCATTCTGTCAAGGTGTCTGCATGCCCCAGTCAGACCGCGGTTTTTAATTCATAGACACAGGCAGGTACAACTCCCTATTGTGAAGTCCCTGTGGACCGACAGCATGGGTGGCTCCCTGGAACCCACCGGCGGTACACAAAAATATCCCATTGCATTGCCCAACACAGCTGAGGTAGTAATGTCGTGCTTAATGCAGGTGGGCTTCGGCCCACACTGCATGCCCCAGTCAGACTGGGGTTCTTTACAAGTGGACACATGTAGGTTAAACTCCGTGTGCACCTACAGCATAGGTGGCTCCCTGGAACCCACCGGCGATACACAAAAATATCCCATTGCATTGCCCAACACAGCTGAGATAGTAATGTCGTGCTTAATGCAGGTGGGCTTCGGCCCACACTGCATGCCCCAGTCTGACTGGGGTTCTTTACAAGTGGAAACAGATGCATTTATAATTCCCTGTGGACCCACAGCAGGGGTGGGTGCCAGGAAGCCACCGGCGGTACATAGAAATATCCCATTGCATTGCCCAACACAGCTGAGGTAGTAATGTCATGCTTAATGCAGGTGGGCTTCGGCCCACACTGCATGCCCCAGTCAGACTGGGGTTCTTTACAAGTGGACAGATGTAGGTTAAACTCCGTGTGCACCTACAGCATGGGTGGCTCCCTGGAACCCACTGGCGGTACACAAAAATATCCCATTGCATTGCCCAACACAGCGGATGTAACGTCAGCTGTAATGCAGGTGGGCTAAAAATTCATTTGATTACACTGTAGGCGAGGGCCCACAAAAATTGCTGAATCAACAGTACTAATGTACATCAAAAAAATTGGCCATGGCCAACCAAGAGGGCAGGTGAAACCCATTAATCGCTTGGTTAATGTGGCTTAAGTGGTAACTAGGCCTGGAGGCAGCCCAGTTTAACGAAAAATTGGTTCAAGTTAAAGTTTCAACGCTTTTAAGAGCATTGAAACATATAAAAATTGTTTAGAAAAATTATATGAGTGAGCCTTGTGGTCCTAAGAAAAATTGCCCGTTTAGCGTGATTACGTGAGGTTTCAGGAGGAGGAGGAGGAATATTAGACACAGATTGATGAAGCAGAAATGTCCCCGTTTTGGATGGTGAGAGAGAACGTAGCTTCCATCCGCGGGTGCAGCCTACGTATTGCTTACGTATCGCTGCTGTCCGCTGGTGGAGAAGAGAAGTCTGGGGAAATCCAGGCTTTGTTCATCTTGATGAGTGTAAGCCTGTCGGCACTGTCGGTTGACAGGTGGGTACGCTTATCCGTGATGATTCCCCCAGCCACACTAAACACACTCTCTGACAAGACGCTAGCCGCAGGACAAGCAAGCACCTCCAGGGCATACAGCGCGAGTTCAGGCCACGTGTCCAGCTTCGACACCCAGTAGTTGTAGGGGGCAGAGGCGTCACGGAGGACGGTCGTGCGATCGGCTACGTACTCCCTCACCATCCTTTTACAGTGCTCCCGCCGACTCAGCCTTGACTGGGGAGCGGTGACACAGTCTTGCTGGGGAGCCATAAAGCTGGCAAAGGCCTTGGAGAATGTTCCCCTGCCTGCGCTGTACATGCTGCCTGATCTCTGCGCCTCCCCTGCTACCTGGCCCTCGGAACTGCGCCTTCGGCCACTAGCGCTGTCGGATGGGAAGTTTACCATCAGTTTGTCCACCAGCGCCCTGTGGTATAGCATCATTCTCAAACCCCTTTCCTCTTCGGGAATGAGAGTGCAAAGGCTCTCCTTATACCGTGGATCGAGCAGTGTGTACACCCAGTAATCCGTAGTGGCCAGAATGCGTGTAACGCGAGGGTCACGAGAAAGGCATCCTAGCATGAAGTCAGCCATGTGTGCCAGGGTACCTGTACGCAACACATGGCTGTCTTCACTAGAAAGATCACCTTCAGGATCCTCCTCCTCCTCCTCTTCCTCCTCCTCAGGCCATACACGCTGAAAGGATGACAGCCCAGCAGCATGCGTACCCTCACCAGTGGGCCAAGCTGTCTCTTCCCCCTCCTCCTCATCCTCCTCATGCTCCTCTTCCTCCTCCTCAATGCGCTGAGATATAGACAGACGGGTGCTCTGACTATCCAGCGACATACTGTCTTCCCCCGGCTCTGTTTCCGAGCGCAAAGCGTCTGCCTTTATGCTTTGCAGGGAACTTCTCAAGATGCATAGCAGAGGAATGGTGACGCTAATGATTGTAGCATCGCCGCTCACCACCTGGGTAGACTCCTCAAATTTTCCAAGGACCTGGCAGATGGCTGCCAACCAGGCCCACTCTTCTGTAAAGAATTGAGGAGGCTGACTCCCACTGCACCGCGCAAGTTGGAGTTGGTATTCCACTATAGCTCTACGCTGCTCATAGAGTCTGGCCAACATGTGGAGCGTAGAGTTCCACTGTGTGGGCACGTCGTACAGCAGTCGGTGCACTGGCAGATTAAACCTATGTTGCAGTGTCCGCAGGGTGGCAGCATGCGTGTGGGATTTGCGGAAATGTGCGCAGAGCTGGCGCACCTTTCCGAGCAGGTATGACAAGTGGGGGTAGCTTTTCAGAAAGCGCTGAACCACCAAATTAAACACATGGGCCAGGCATGGCACGTGCGTGAGGCTGCCGAGCTGCAGAGCCGCCACCAGCTTACGGCCGTTGTCACACACGACCATGCCCGGTTGGAGGCTCAGCGGCGCAAGCCCGTAGTCGGTCTGCTCTGTCAGACCCTGCAGCAGTTCGTGGGCCGTGTGCCTCTTCTCTCCTAAGCTGAGTAGTTTCAGCACGGCCTGCTGACGCTTGCCCACCGCTGTGCTGCCACGCCGCGTGACACCGACTGCTGGCGACGTGCTGCTGACACATCTTGATTGCGAGACAGAGGTTGCGTTGGAGGAGGAGGAGGAGGAGGAAGGTGCTTTAGTGTAGGAAGCATACACCGCCGCAGATACCACCACCGAGCTGGGGCCCGCAATTCTGGGGGTGGGTAGGACTTGAGCGGTCCCAGGCTCTGACTCTGACTCTGCCACTAAATTCACCCAATGTGCCGTCAGGGAGATATAGTGGCCCTGCCCACCTGTGCTTGTCCACGTGTCCGTTGTTAAGTGGACCTTGGGAGTAACCGCGTTGGTGAGGGCGCGTACAATATTGCGGGAGACGTGGTCGTGCAGGGCTGGGATGGCACATCGGGAAAAGTAGTGGCGACTGGGAACCGAGTAGCGCGGGCCAGCCGCCGCCATCATGCTTTTGAAAGACTCCGTTTCCACAAACCTATACGGCAGCATCTCTAGGCTGATCAATTTTGCAATGTGCACGTTTAACGCTTGAGCGTGCGGGTGCGTGGCGTCGTACTTGCGCTTGCGCTCAAACTGTGGCGCTAGCGACGTCTGGACGCTACGCTGAGAGACATTGCTGGATGGGGCCGAGGACAGCGGAGGTGAGGGTGTGGATGCAGGCCAGGAGACGGTAGTGCCTGTGTCCTCAGAGGGGGGTTGGATCTCAGTGGCAGGTTGGGGCACAGGGGGAGAGGCAGTGGTGCAAACCGGAGGTGGTGAACGGGCATCGTCCCACCTTGTGGGGTGCTTGGCCATCATATGCCTGCGCATGCTGTTGGTGGTGCCTCCCCAGCTGATTTTGGCGCGACAAAGGTTGCACACCACTGTTCGTCGGTCGTCAGGCGTCTCTGTGATAAACTGCCACACCGTAGAGCACCTTGACCTATGCAGGGTGGCATGGCGCGAGGGGGCGCTTTGGGAAACAGTTGGTGGATTATTCGGTCTGGCCCTGTCTCTACCCCTGGCCACCGCACTGGCTCGGCCTGTGCCCACACCCTCACTTGGCCCTCCGCGTCCTCGGCCGCGTCCACGTCCTCTAGGCCTACCCCTACCCCTCAGCATGCTGTATTACCAGTGATTTGATTTCCCAGGCAGGAAAGAAATTGGCGCAAGGCTGCACTCAACCGTAGCTGGTTGCGTCTGATTTTTTTACGTTCTCCACGCAGCACACACATACCCAGAGCCCTTAGGACTGACACAGGCAGGGCAAATATACTTTCTTCCCTTTTGTTTAAAAGGATAGGCCCACTGCGTCTATTCACTGAATAATAAGTTTAATAACTGTGTTGCGGCCCTGCAAAACTGTCACAGAACTTTACTGTTGCAGAGTTACTAACTGTGGCAGAGCAGGTATTTCCCAGGCAGGAAACAAATTGGCGCAAGGCTGCACTCAACCGTAGCTGGTTGCGTCTGATTTTTTTACGTTCTCCACGCAGCACACACGTACCCAGAGCCCTTAGGACTGACACAGGCAGGGCAAATAGAATTTTTTCCCTGCTTTTTACAAGGAACACCCACACTGCGTCTATTCAATGAATAATGTATGTCTTCTGGCCCTGCCTACACAATTCTATCCCTGTAGTATTAATGCCGGGTGCAATGCTCTGCACAGCCGGTTTTGAGAAAGAAAAAAAAATGCAACACTGCTAACAGCAGCCTGGACAGTACTGCACACGGATAGATGTGGCCCTAGAAAGGACCGTTGGGGTTCTTGAAGCCTACACTAACTCCTAACACTCTCCCTGCCTAACCCCCACTTCTGTCCCTATTGCAGGGCGCAATGCTCTGCAGATCCAATTTTGGAAAGAAAAAAAAAAAATACTGTGCTAACACAGTACTGCACACTATTAGATGTGGCCCTGAGAAGGACCGTTGGGGTTCTTGAAGCCTACACTAACTCCTAACGCTCTCCCTACACCAGCTCCAGCACGATAGTACTTTCCCTCAGCTAAGTCACAAGGCATGTGTGGCGAGCCGCGGGAGGGGCCGATTTATATACTCGGGTGACACCTGATCTCCCCAGCCACTCACTGCAGGGGGGTGGTATAGGGCTTGAACGTCACAGGGAGAAGTTGTAATGCCTTCCCTGTCTTTCAATTGGCCAGAAAAGCGCGCTAACGTCTCAGAGAGGAAACTGAAAGTAACCGGAACACCGCGTGGTACTCGTTACGAGTAACAAGCATCCCGAACACCCTAATATTCGCACGAATATCAAGCTCGGACGAGTACGTTCGCTCATCTCTAATGTTAACAGGAGAAGAGAAGGGGGGGAAACATATCATAGAGTGTTTCTTTCTGGATCCAGGGAAGTAAACAAGGGCACCTCTAGAAAGTTGGCCTGATGAATCTATCGATTTATCTGGTACTAGCTTACCCGTCACGTGTTGCTGCGAAGACAGACATACATACATACATTTGTTTTTATATATCTAGATAACAACCAATCACAGCGCAGCTTTTAAGGTACCTCAGCGGTATAATATATAACAACCAATCACAGCGCAGCTTTCATGTTACCTCAGTGGTATGGTATATAACAACCAATCGCAGTGCAACTTTCATGTAACCTCAGTAGTATAAGAAGTAGCAACCAATCACAGCACAGCTTTCATGTTGCCTCAGCAGTATAATATATAGCAACCAATTACAGCACAGCTTACATGTTACCTCAGCAGTATAAGAAATAGCAACTAGAGATGAGCGAGCGTACTCGGAAAAGCACTACTCGCTCGAGTAATTTGCTTTATCCGAGTATCGCTGTGCTCGTCCCTGAAGATTCGGGTGCCGGCACGGAGTGGGGAGCTGCAGGGGAGAGCGGGGAGGAACGGAGGTAAGATCTTTCTCTCCCTCTCTCCTGCCCGCTCTCCCCTGCTCCCTGCTGCGACTCACCTGTCAGCCGCAGCGGCACCCGAATCTTCAGGGACGAGCACAGCGATACTCGAATAAAGCAAATTACTCGAGCGAGTAGTGCTTTTCCGAGTACGCTCGCTCATCTCTAATAGCAACCAATCACAGCACAGCTTTCATGTTACCTCAGCAGTATAAGAAATAGCAACTAATCAATAGCAACTAGAGATGAGCGAACGTACTTGGTAAGGGCGATTTCGCAATCGAGCACCGCGATTTTCGAGTACTTCACTACTCAGGTGAAAAGTACTCGGGTGCGCTGTGGGGCGGGGGGTTGCAGAGGAGAGTGAGGGGTAGCACTCTCCCCCCCCCACTCCCCGCTGCAACCCCCCGCTCACCCACAGCGCATCTGAGTACTTTTCACCCGAGTAGTGAAGTACTCGAAAATCGCGGTGCTCGATTGTGAAATCGCCCTTACCGAGTACGTTCACTCATCTCTAATAGCAACCAATCACCGCACAGCTGTCATTTTACCTCAGCATTCTCAATATCCAACAATTGTCAAGCGAAACGTTTGGCGGATGCATCATTTTGTAGTTGAACACGCTTGCTCATAATGCCTTTTGCTTTCGTGCTTGAGATGGAAATCAAACGATCTTTGTCTGGGGGGCATAACTGTCGATAAGGGTCACACGCGCGCCACCTATCGTAGGATAGTTGTACTATGCCAGTAATCTTCCCAGGAGTGTACTCAACAACTTCCCAAAGTTTCATGGCGATTGGATTAATGGTGTAGTAATGCATAAAGGACAGACAGGCATACATTCATTTATATATATATATAGATGACATCAGGAAGTGAGAGAATTAGATTCCGTACTGCGTAAAATGTGGACGCTAATTCTTTTACACTTAGAATTGAATAATCGAGTTGGGACCCATTAACTTTTCCTATTTATGACATTCAATGCTCGTGCAAAATTTCATGCTTCTATGACATCGGGAAGTGAGAAAATAAGATTCCGTACGTAAAATTTGGACGCTAATTCTTTGGCGCATAGAATTGAATAATCAAGTTGGGACCCATTAACTTTTCCTATTTATGACATAATCAATGCTCATGCCAAATTTCATGTTTCTACGACATTGGGAAGTGAGAGAATTGGTGGCAATGATGGAAATCAAGCAATCTACGTGGGAGGGGGGGGGGCATAACTGTCGACGCTCGCACGTGCGCCACTTATCATAGGATAGTTGTTCTATGCCTATAATCTTCCCAGGAGTGTACTCAACAACTTCCCAAAGTTTCATGGCGATCGGATGAATGGTGTAGTAGCGCATAAAGGACAAACAGACAGACACGCAGACAGACACACATGCATACATTCAATTTTATATATATACTAGCTTACCCGTCGCGCGTTGCTGCGAAGACAGACAGGCATACATTCGTTTTTATATATCTAGATAACAACCAATCACAGTGCAGCTTATATGTTACCTCAGTAGTATAAAATATAACAATCAATCACAGTGCAGCTTTCATGTTACGTCAGCAGTAAGAGAAATAACAACCCATCACAGCGCAACTTTTATTCTGCCTCAGCAATATAAAAAATAGCAACGAATCACAGCGCAGCATTCATTTTACCTCAGAGGTATAATATATAGCAACCAATCACAGCGCAGCTTTTATTTTACCTCAGCATTCTCAATATCCAGGAATTGTCTTGTGATACGTTCGGCGGATGCATCATTTTGTAGTTGAACACGCATCCCGTTGCTCGTAATGCCTTTTGCTTTTGTGCTTGAGATGGAAATCAAACGATCTTAGTCGGGGGGGGGGGGGGGGGCATAACTGTCAACGACGCTCGCACGCGCGCCACCTATCGTAGGATAGATGTACTATGCCAGTAATCTTCCCAGGAGTGTACTCAACAACTTCCCATTAACTTTTCCTATTTATGACATAATCAATGCTCGTGCCAAATTTCAAGTTTCTATTACATCGGGAAGCGAGAAAATTTGATTCCGTATGTAAAATTTGGAAGCCAATTGTTTTGCGCTTAAAATTGAATAATCGAGTTGGGACCAATTAACTTTTCCTATTTATGACATAATCAATGCGCGTGCCAAATTTCAAGTTTCTATGACATTGGGAAGCGAGAAAATTAGATTCCGTACGTAAAATTTGGACGCCAATTCTTTTGCGCATAGAATTGAATAATCGAGTTGGGACCCATTAGCTTTTCCTATTTATGACATAATCAATGCTCGTGCCAAAATGCAAGTTTCTATGACATTGGGAAGCGAGAAAATTAGATTCCGTACGTAAAATTTGGACGCTAATTCTTTGGCACATAGAATTGAATAATCGAGTTGGGACCCATTAACTTTTCCTATTTATAACATAATCAATGCTCGTGCCAAATTTCACGTTTCTATGACACCGGAAAGTGAGAAAATTACATTCCGTACGTAAAATTTTGACGCTAATTCTTTTGCACATAGAATTGAATAATGGAGTTGGGACCCATTAACTTTTTCTATTTATGACAATCAATGCTCGTGCCAAATTTCAAGTTTCTATGACATTGGGAAGCGAGAAAATTAGATTTTCCGTACGTAAAATTTGGGCGCTAATTCTTTTGCGCTTAGGATTGAATAATCGAGTTGGGACCTATTAACTTTTCCTATTTATGACATAATCAATGCCCGTGCCAGATTTTAAGTTTCTATGACATTGGGAAGTGAGAAAATTAGATTCTGTACGTAAAATTCTGGCGCTAATTCTTTTGCGCATAGAATTGAATAATCTATTTGGGACCCATTACCTTTTCCTATTTATGACATAATCAATGCTCGTGCCAAATGTCACGTTTCTACGACATCGGGAAGTGAGAGAATTAGTGGCAATGATGAAAATCGAACAATCTACGTGGGGGGGTCGTAACCGTCGACGACGGTCGCGCACGCGCCATTTATCATAAAATATTTGTACTATGCCTATAATCTTCCCAGGAGTGCACTCAACAACTTCCCAAAGTTTCATGGCGATCGGATGAATGGTGTAGTAGCGCATAAAAGGACAAACAGACAGACAGACACACACGCACGCACGCAGACATACATTCAATTTTATATATATATAGATAGATAATATTGAAATCCACGCATATCAACAATCTACCCTTTTCATGTCTCTGCAACCTCTTGATATTCTTATTTAAGAATTTAATCTGCGCCGTATTGGGTGCATATAGATTTAGCAAGGTAAGGCCTCATGTCCACAGGGAAAATCAGGCCCGCTACGGATTCTCCATGGAGAATCCGTAGCGGGTCCCTCCTGCCCTGCGGACATGAGGCATAAAGATAAGAATTAACTCACCTCTCGCCCGCTCCGGATCTTCCCTTCGCCGCGGCTTCATCCTCTCTCCGTCGCGGCCGGATCTTCTTTCTTCGGCCCGGCGGATGCGCAGGGCACGTCGGTCGTGTGCCCTGCGCATGCGCCAGCCGGAAGAAAGAAGATCCGGCCGCGATGTAGAGAAGATGAAGCCGCGGCGAAGGGAAGAACCGGAGCAGGTGAGTAAATTCCGATTTTGGTCTCCCACGGATCCAGACGGCTTCCATAGGCTTCAATAGAAGCCCGCGGGAGCCGTCCCCGCGGGAGACCCGCACGAAAATGGAGCATGGTCCAGATTTTTTCATGCTCCATTTTTTTTTAAAATCACTTTTATTGACCATCGGCGGTTATTTATCTACCCGCGGGTGGTCAATGCATCCCTATGGGGTGCGGATCCGCGGGCAGGAGAAGAGTTAAAATCCGCTGCGGATTTTAATTCTTCTTTTGCCCGTGGACATGAGGCCTAAAGGGAACTGAGTTCAACTTCCCCAATATAATTATGAATCTGCCTTTAGGGTCTAATTCCAAGGTGGCAGTATCTCTAAATGCAATCATAACACCTGCTTTTTTGCCAGAAGTGCAGGCCAGGAAGATGTTTGAAAATTTACTGTGTGATATTTTTGGGCAAGCGGAGGCATCAAAATGGGTCTCCTGTTCACATCATAAATCTGCATATTAGAAAGAGCTTCTTTCCATAATGTTGAGCGTTTGAATAGTGAGTTCAGCCCATTAGCATTTATGGAAAGTATATTTCGCTAAGAATGATTGTGTAATTTGTTGGATGTCTTCTCAAAACACAAAGGGTGAAAAACATAGTGTTAACAATGAATGTTTGCTTTGTTTAAAAAGTTATTAAATTGCAACAAAATAACAAGTCTGTGTAAATTGTGGGCTTGTGCATTGGGGGGTGGGAAAGTTCACCTGAACGAGAGTGGTAGTCAGGCACTCATGTTATCTGAGGTTTATGCATAACTTCAGCGCCCCATGTCATCAGCCAGGTGTTTTTTTCCCTGAGTTCTAGATCTTCCAGTCAACAAAAACCAAGAGTCTCATCAGACAGCGCGACACCCCATTTTTCAGGAGGGGAGTTGCGTCATCGGGTTTGGAGAACACGTGATTGACGCCTTCCTTCAGGATCATCAACTTCGGGGGGAATCCCCAATCCTAAGGAATTTTTGCTTGGCGGAGGGCATTAGCGACAGATGCAAATTTTTTTCTCACCTGAAGAGTGGCTTGTGAAAGGTTCATATAAAGGCGGATGTCAGAAAAGGGTGCTGCCAGGTGGTTTAGTTTATGAGCTGCTTGCATCATAGCTTCCTTGATGTTGAAATAGTGTATTCTTGCCAGAACATCTCTAGGAGCTGTTTCAGAAATAAATCCAGGCTTAGGGCTCCTTTCCACTGGCGAGGTAATCGCACATTTTCAGTGTGATGTGACAGTTTGAGCTCTCGCAAGAAAGCCCCACACATGTTGTTCTATGACAACCTTTCCACTGGCGATGTTTAAGGGCAAGCTGCGATGCGAGGATTAATAATCGCAGCAGGAGAATTGTTTCAGCGTTTTGCATTATTCTGTCGCCCATACAGTGCAATGGCAAAACAGATACTCGCATCGCAACGCAAAAGATTGCAATTTTGCAGCGTTGCAATGCGATTTTAACATTGCAATTTTCTCGCGGCAGTATCGCTATCGCCAGTGGAAAGGAGCCCTTAGGCCTCATGTCCACGGGGAAAATCAGATCCGCTGCAGATTCTACATGTAGAATCTGCAGCGGGTCCCTCCTGCCCCGCGGACATGAGTGCTGAAAATAGCAATTTAAAAGCATTTACCTATCCGTAGCGGGCGGCGAAGCTCTGCTCTTCCTCACGGCCGGATCTTTATTTTCGGCCGGCGGATGAATTCCTGACGCCGGCGGCACGTCGCCGGCACGTCGTCGACGTGCCGCGCGCATGCGCCGGGCACATCCGCCGAGCCGAAGCAAGGGAGATGCGGCCGTGAGGAAGAGCAGAGCTTCGCGGCCCGCTGCGGGTGAGTAAATGCTTTAAATTCCTATTTTAGGTCTCCCGCGGATCCGGACGGCTTCCATAGGCTTCAATAGAAGCCCGCGGGAGCCGTCCCCGCGGGAGACCCGCATGAAAATGGAGCATGGTCCAGATTTTTTCATGCTCCATTTTTTTTTAAATCACTTTTATTGACGATCCGCGGGTATTTATCCACCCGCGGGTGGTCAATGCATCCCTATGGGGTGCGGATCCGCGCACGGGAGATCCGCTGCGGATTTTAAATCTCATTTTGCCCGTGGACATGAGCCCTTAGGGTTGTCACAGTGTCCAGTGATGAGGGGACATGCTGGGGAGATGAAGGAATCTCCTGCTACAGCTGTCACAGCAATAACAGGAGATTGCACTGCTCTCCCATTGCTTTGAATGGGGTCGGTCTGCTGCCGGCTCCATTCAAAGCAGTGAAGCGTGGGTCTCCATTATGACGCCGGTCCTCCAGTCATGTGACCGGCGTCATCGGGAGCGCGCACGCTGAGGAGAGAGAGGCAGCAGTGCATCATGGGAACTTCCCAGCGGTGCCATCTTTGAAAAATTTTTCAGGCCAGCTTTATGAGGAGAAGAGAAGGAATAAAAAGGTCAGCGAAAAATTGTTTTTTATGTGTAAAGCTGTAGTGTGTGATGCTTTTACTTCACAGGGCATTAATGGGGAAATAAAAATCAGTTTGGGTGGCGGGACAACCCCTTTAAGCCAAAATGGGGACAAGAGCCTGGCGGTCACCCCCCCTAACTATTTACTTGGGAAAGACCCTCATTAGCAAGGCACATGCGCTGGCACATCTTAGCTAAGTACCACACTAGCTCCAATCAAGGACAATCACCACCTGTGGGTGACACCGTGCCTCTTCTCCTGGGTTACATGCTGGCATTGCAGTCCAACTACCCACACGACCCTGCGTCCACAGCGCACCAAAAATTTTCCCTGCACAGCGTTCAGCTGGCCCCATGCCACACGTTTCGCTTCATAGTGACCCCACCCTCATGTCGATTTATAAGTGCATCTGCGTTGAGGAGGAGCCGGAGACACACACTGCAGAGGATTGGCAGGGCCAAGCAGCGACCCTCTTCGAAAGTGTGGGCAATAGCCCAAAATGCTGATGAGAATTGATGATAAATTGATGTACGATCATCATTCCAATCCCGTGCCACCTCCGTCACAAAATTGTCAGGAGCCGCAAACGTGGGTGTAAAGGGGACCCAGGTGCCAGCACTTCTACACATCTCCACGATGCAGCAGGGCATGCTAACACCAAAGATTGGTTTGAAGCAGGAGGTGTCACAAAAGTAACCGCAATACTCTGTATGGGAAGCACGTGAGCAGGCCCAGGGTCAGGCTCAGTCACAGCCTCCACCTTGTGTGACCCAAGGTGCTGCTTGTTACATAGCAATGGGAAATCCATGTGTCCCCACACACTTCATTCTGTGTATGTGTCAGGCAGCTGAACACCACTATGGGAAACCTTTTTGCACCCACAGTATAGGCGGACCACTGAAACTTTTCTGTTGCAAGAGTATAGGCGAACCCCTCAAACCTTTTAATAGCAAGAGTATAGGGGGACCCAAGTAACATTTCGGTAGCAAAAGTGAAGGCGGACCCAAGTAACATTTCTGAACCAAAAGTAGAGGCAGACCCCTGTAACATTTCTGCAACAAGAGTATAGACAGACCCCAGTAATAGAGATGAGCGAACGTACTCGTCCGAGCTTGATACTCGTTCGAGTATTAGCGTGTTCGAGATGCTCGTTACTAGAGGCGAGCACCACGCGATGTTCGAGTTACTTTCACTTTCATCTCTGAGACGTTAGCGCGCTTTTCTGGCCAATAGAAAGACAGGGAAGGCATTACAACTTCCCCCTGTGACGTTCAAGCCCTATACCACCCCCCTGCAGTGAGTGGCTGGCGAGATCAGGTGTCACCCGAGTATATAAATCGGCTCCTCCCGCGGGTCGCCACAGATGCATTCTGACATAGCTCAGGGAAAGTGCTGCTGGTGCCGGAGCTGCTATAGGGAGAGCATTAGGAGTGATTTTAGGCTTCAAGAACCCCAACGGTCCTTCTTAGGGCCACATCTGACCGTGTGCAGTACTGTTGAGGCTGCTTTTTGCAGTGTTGCACTTTTTTCTTTTTTTTTTGCATATCGGCCGTGCAGAGCATTGCGTCCAGAGCATTGCGTCCTGCAGTAATTTTACATAGTCCACAGCCAGAAGTGGTGGTTAGGCAGGGACAGTGAAAGACATATCCAGTCTATATACGCAGTGGGCTTTTCCAAAAAAATTTGGGGAAAAAAATCTATTTGGGCTGCCTGTGACCGTCCTGACTGTACTGCGTCTCTGCTGGGGGTAGTTGTCCTAATTCATACGCAGCCAGCTAAGTGTTACAGCAGGCTTGCGCAAAATTCTTTCCTGGCTCTGCGTTGCCTCTTACATCACCGCTGTCATCCTGTCCAGAGTGAAACAGTCTGCAGTAATTTTACATAGTCCACGGCCAGTAGTGGTGGTGAGGCAGGGACAGTGAAAGACATATCCAGTCTATATACGCAGTGGGCTTTTCCAAAAAAATTTGGGAAAAAATCTATTTGGGCTGCCTGTGACCGTCCTGACTGTACTGCGTCTCTGCTGGGGGTAGTTGTCCTAATTCATACGCAGCCAGCTAAGTGTAACAGCAGGCTTGCGCAAAATTCTTTCCTGCCTCTGCGTTGCCTCTTACATCACCGCTGTCATCCTGTCCAGAGTGAAACAGTCTGCAGTAATTTTACATTGTCCATGGCCAGTAGTGGTGGTGAGACAGGGACAGTGAAAGACATATCCAGTCTATATACGCAGTGGGCTTTTACAAAAAAAATTTGGGGAAAAAAATCTATTTGGGCTGCCTGTTACCGTCCTGACTGTACTGCGTCTCTGCTGGGGGTAGTTGTCCTAATTCATACGCAGCCAGCTAAGTGTTACAGCAGGCTTGCGCAAAATTGTTTCCTGGCTCTGCTGTGCGTTCCGTAAGCGAAGTCAGCCTCCAACCACAGGCCAATAAGCGGCACATTTAATTACAGCATTCTGTTTCTGCACTACTGGTAATACAGCATGCTGAGGGGTAGGGGTAGGCCTAGAGGATGTGGACGCGGGCGAGGACGCGGAGGCCCAAGTCAGGGTGTGGGCACAGGCCGAGCTCCTGATCCAGGTGTATCGCAGCCGACTGCTGCGGGATTAGGAGAGAGGCACGTTTCTGGCGTCCCCAGATTCATCTCACAATTTTTGGGTCCACGCGGTGGACCTTTATTAGAAAATGAGCAGTGTGAGCAGGTCCTGTCGTGGATGGCAGAAAGTGCATCCAGCAATCTATCGACCACCCAGAATTCTGCGCCGTCCACTGCTGCAACTCTGAATCCTCTGGCTGCTGTCCCTTCTTCCTCCAAGCCTCCTCACTCCATTTCAATGACACATTCTGAGGAGCAGGCAGACTCCCAGGAACTGTTCCCGGGCCCCTGCCCAGAATGGCCAGCAATGGTTCCTCTCCCACCGGAGGAGTTTGTCGTGACCTATGCCCAACCTTTGGAAAGTTCCCGGGGTCCGGGGGATGGGGCTGGGGACATCCGGCAACTGTCTCAAGAGTTTTCAGTGGGTGAGGAGGACGATGACAATGAGACACAGTTGTCTATCACTCAGGTAGTAGTAATTGGAGTAAGTCCGAGGGAGGAGCACACAGAGGATTCGGAGGAAGAGCAGCAGGACGATGAGAATAGGGGTCACGGAGAGCGCCAACAACTATGTATTGTCAGGACAGTGTCCGGGATATGGGGGTCCCTGATATATCCCGCAACCCCTGTCCCTGCCTACTTGCCCCCCTGGGCTAACCCCCAGGGCGACAACTGGGCGGCGGTCCCTACCCTCACTAGGGAAGCGGGACACGGGAAGACAAACAGACACTGAAGACAAACAACGGTAGAACGGTCAGACAATCCGGGTCGGCAACAGGAGGGTACGCAGTACAGGGGGGTCAGGCAAAACGTAGTCAAGGTCCAAAAGCAGAGGTCAAGAAAGCCGGGGTCACAAACAGGAGTCAAAAGAATACGCGGGTGCAGCTGGAAGACCAAACTAACACTGGCAAGGCCTGAGAGGAAAACACACCTATTTAAATGCTGTCAGCGCTCCCGCCCCAGAAGCTGATTGGGGCGGGGAGCCTGACAGCAGCAGGGCTAATCAGGGCGGTGCTGGGGGCACGCCCCCAGTCTCACTGCACAGACAGTTACCAGGGAAGCCAGCCTGGTAGTCAAGCGACTAGAAGCACCAGCTGCCTCCCTAGCAACCCGGCGGCGACCAGTCTTACAGCGGCCCGGGGAGATCACAAGAACCGGGGTACCTCTGCGCCGTGCTCCTGTACCCCGGGTGGCCGGACCGGTGGTGCGGGCACGGCGGCCCCGAGAGTTGCCGGTTCTGACAGTACCCCCCCTTCTACGGGGGGACACCGGACCCCCATGGCCAGGTGCGGGCTTAAGCGGGAAAGCCCTGTGGAATGCCTGGACTAGGCGTGGCGCATGAACGTCCCTGGCAGGGACCCACGTCCTATCCTCAGGGCCAAATCCTCTCCAGTGGACCAGGTACTGCAGCACACCTCTAACCCGTCGGGCATCCACCAGCCTTTCTACTTCATACTCCAGTTCCCCCTGTACCAGAGAAGGAGGAGGCGGGTTCTGGGTGGGTAGAACTGGAGTCACATACTTCTTAAGTAAGCTTTTGTGAAAAACCTTGTGGACCTTCCAGGGGTCAGGAAGTGCCAACTTATATGACACCGGGTTGATGACCTGAGAAACAGTAAATGGGCCAATGAACCGAGGAGCAAGTTTCAGGGAGGGAACCTTGAGTCTCAGATTCTTGGAAGACAACAAAACTTGCTCCCCGACTACAAAAGGTGCAGAGATGGTACATCTTTTATTTGCGTATTTACGCAGTTTCTCTTGGGAACCCTGAAGGTTCTTACGAACCTGGGCCCAAACTGTGCACAGTTCCTCAGAGGATATGTCGGCGGCCGGATTGTTCGAGACCACAGGAGTGGAAAGCGAGAACCGGGGATGAAACCCATAGTTACAAAAAAAAGGTGACAATTGGGTCGACGAGTTAACATGGTTGTTGATAGCAAATTCGGCGAGAGGTAAGTAGTTGGCCCACTGATACTGGTTATCAGAGACAAACAGTCGCAGATACTGGATAAGTTCTTGGTTCATTCGTTCCGTTTGTCCGTTACTCTCGGGATGGAAAGCGGAGGAGAAGGACAAATTTACGTTTAGATTTTTACAGAAGGCTCGCCAGAAGCGAGCGACGAACTGAACCCCTCTATCTGACACAATGTCCTCGGGGATCCCATGTAACCGAACAATCTCCTTGATGAACATTTCAGACAGAAGTTTGGCGTTAGGCAACTTGCAAAGCGGAACAAAATGTGACATTTTAGAGAAACGGTCTACTATTACCCAGATGACCGTATTCCCCAGCGAGGATGGCAGATCAGTAATAAAATCCATGGACAAATGGGACCATGGCCTGGACGGAATGGGCAAGGGAAGAAGAGGACCCTCAGGACGTCTCCTGAGATTCTTCCCCCTTGCGCAAACCGGGCACGCGGACACAAATACCCGTACCTCCTTGGCCATGTGCGGCCACCAATAGAGTCTGGATACTAACTCCAGCGTACCCCTGATGCCGGGGTGTCCAGCTAGGACAGAAGCGTGTGTCTCCTCTAACACTTTCAATCTCAGTGACAATGGGACAAATAATTTGCCTTCCGGAAGGGCTTCAGGAGCAGATTGTTGAGCGGCGTGAATGAGAGGTGAAAGGTCGGAGGAGACAGCAGCGAGGACCACCCCAGGGGAGAGAATGCTCTCAGGCTCCGGCTCGGCAGGTTCCGGAGAACCAAAGCTCCTAGACAGGGCATCAGCCTTGACATTCTTAGAACCGGGTCTATAGGTAACAACAAAATTGAACCGAGAGAAGAACAAGGCCCAGCGGGCTTGCCGAGCATTTAACCTCTTAGCGGAATCTAGATAGGTGAGGTTTTTATGGTCTGTGAGTACCGTGATCTGGTGATGGGCTCCTTCCAAAAAATGCCTCCACTCTTCGAAAGCCCACTTAATCGCCAGCAATTCCCGGTTGCCTATATCATAGTTCCGTTCGGTGGAAGAAAACTTCCTAGAAAAATAGGCACACGGTCTAAGGTTGGTGAGAGTGGAGGGACCTTGGGACAGTACCGCTCCCACACCAAACTCAGAGGCATCTACTTCCACCAAAAAAGGGCTGGACAGATCTGGTTGTACTAGGACAGGTGCAGAAGAGAACGCCGCCTTTAGGGTATCGAAGGCCCTCAGAGCCTCAGAAGACCAGGTCCTCACATCTGCCCCCTTTCTGGTGAGGTCCGTTAGAGGTTTAGCCACCACGGAGAAGTCTTTGATGAATTTGCGATAGTAGTTGGCGAAGCCGAGGAAGCGTTGAAGGGCTTTCAACGACCCTGGCTGGGCCCACTCCGTGATGGCTTTCACCTTTTCAGGATCCATCTGGAAGTCGCATGGCGTGATGATATACCCCAAAAATGATATCTTTTGTACCCCGAACACACATTTCTCGAGTTTAGCAAACAGCTTGTTATGTCTGAGTCGAGCTAGTACAGTCTGAACGTGAGTATGGTGACTTGGCAAGTCGGAGGAAAAAATCAAAATGTCGTCTAGATATACAACCACGAACACCCCCATGATATCCTGAAACACTGAGTTCATGTACCCCTGAAAAATGGCGGGGGCGTTACACAATCCAAAAGGCATAACTAGGTATTCAAAATGCCCGAGGGGCGTATTGAAGGCGGTTTTCCACTCATCCCCCTCCCGAATGCGGATGAGGTTGTATGCTCCCCTGAGATCAAGTTTAGAAAACCATCGGGCACCAGCGACCTGGTTGAGGAGGTCAGGAATGAGTGGAAGGGCATACTGGTTTCGTACTGTGATTTTGTTTAGCTCTCTATAGTCAATACAGGGCCGGAGGCCCCCATCCTTCTTCTCAACGAAGAAAAACCCGGCACCCACCGGGGATTCTGAGGGCCGGATGTGCCCCTTGGCCAGGCTGTCCTGGATATAGTCCCTCATGGATTCTCTCTCAGGAACCGTAACGTTATAAATGCGGCCCTTAGGAAGTTTGGCCCCAGGAATCAAGTCTATTTTACAGTCCCATTCCCTATGAGGGGGCAGAGCTTCAGATAATTGTTTGGAGAACACGTCAGAAAACTCGGAGAGGTAATCTGGTAGGGGGGTCCCCTCGCAGGTGGAGATTCCCACCTTCACCGCACAAAGGTGGTTGGCACAGCGGGGACCCCACTTTACCAGTTCCAACGTGTCCCAATTTACTACCGGGTTGTGCTCCCGGAGCCAGGGGAGGCCTAGGACGACGTCCACAGACAAATCTCTCATCACTAGAAAGGTGCAGGTTTCCACGTGTAAGGCTCCTATCGTAAACCTTACTTCAGGGGTAACCAGATGAACCACCCCTGCTTGCAATGGGGTGGAGTCCACTCCTGAAACCAGAATCGGGGTCTCTAAACGTAAAAAAACCCCGGACAGTTGAGCAACGAAATTAAAGTTAACGAAATTCGCCGCAGCCCCAGAATCAACAAAGGCTTGCCCAGTACGGTGGAAAGCATGAAATTCTAGGGTGCAAGGCAATAACATTTTGGATAACACAGGGAGTACCTTAGCTCCTAGACAGTCCTCCCGACAACTGCCTAGGAGCGGGAGTTTTCCTGCCGTGGCTTCTTAGTGCAGGTGGCAATGCGGTGACCCGGCTCCCCACAGTAGAAGCAAAGATTCTTCTTCAGGCGATATTCCCGTCGCTGCTTGGGGTTCATGGCTCCCAGTTCCATGGGCTCGGTGGTGGGAAGTGAGAGAGTCAGGTCAGTAGAAGAAGTGGGCGTGGGGAGTGGAGTGGCCCGAGCGGCGTGTCGGCCCCTCAAACGTCGGTCGGCCCGAATAGCAAGCGTCATGGCTTGCTCCAGGGTTCTAGGCTCTGGGTGGGCCACAAGTAGGTCCTTGAGACCCTCAGACAGACCGGTCAAAAATAAGTCTTTTAGGGCGGCATCGTTCCACCCGGATTCCGTACAGTGTTGACGGAATTGGGAACAGTAGTCCTCCGCCATTTTACAACCCTGGCGCAGGGCCAGAAGTTTGGAGACTGCGTAGCCCGCCCGGTCGGGTTCGTCATAAATTTGACCCAGGGCGGAAAAAAAGGCGTCAAGGGATAGTCGGGCTGGAGAGCCTGCTGGTAGCGAGAAAGCCCAATTTTGGGGGTCCCCCCTCAGGCGGGTAATTACAATTCCCACTTTCTGATATTCAGTACCAGAGGAGTGGGGTCGGAGATCAAAGTAGAGCTTGCAGCTCTCTCTAAATGCAAAGAACTGACCTCTCTCTCCAGAGAAGCAGTCCGGCAGCGTGGCTCGGGGTTCTGACATAGTCCCGGGAGCGGAAGGGGGCTGCATGGGACCTGCAGCCGCCACTTGTTCCTGTAGCTGCATGCGGGCGGTTAGGTCCTGGACAAGGTTAGTAAGGACCTGGACCTGGTTCGCTAACGCAGCCACGGCCTCCATCGAGGGATTCAAAGTAGCCGGGCGGATGCACGAGTCTGACCTACCTTCGGCCAGTGTTACTGTCAGGACAGTGTCCGGGATATGGGGGTCCCTGATATATCCCGCAACCCCTGTCCCTGCCTACTTGCCCCCCTGGGCTAACCCCCAGGGCGACAACTGGGCGGCGGTCCCTACCCTCACTAGGGAAGCGGGACACGGGAAGACAAACAGACACTGAAGACAAACAACGGTAGAACGGTCAGACAATCCGGGTCGGCAACAGGAGGGTACGCAGTACAGGGGGGTCAGGCAAAACGTAGTCAAGGTCCAAAAGCAGAGGTCAAGAAAGCCGGGGTCACAAACAGGAGTCAAAAGAATACGCGGGTGCAGCTGGAAGACCAAACTAACACTGGCAAGGCCTGAGAGGAAAACACACCTATTTAAATGCTGTCAGCGCTCCCGCCCCAGAAGCTGATTGGGGCGGGGAGCCTGACAGCAGCAGGGCTAATCAGGGCGGTGCTGGGGGCACGCCCCCAGTCTCACTGCACAGACAGTTACCAGGGAAGCCAGCCTGGTAGTCAAGCGACTAGAAGCACCAGCTGCCTCCCTAGCAACCCGGCGGCGACCAGTCTTACAGCGGCCCGGGGAGATCACAAGAACCGGGGTACCTCTGCGCCGTGCTCCTGTACCCCGGGTGGCCGGACCGGTGGTGCGGGCACGGCGGCCCCGAGAGTTGCCGGTTCTGACATGTATAATACCACAATGATGCTCGTGTGGTAACTCACCTGGTGCAAGGCATATCACCCTCAGGTGGTTATGCCTGCACCTAACATCCTGGTGTGCTCGTAAGAATTATTTTATCCAGGGTGTACCAAAAAACGGGTTAAATAAGAAGAACGATCCAAAATTTTCTGGAGAGCTGCGGGTCACAGTATAACTCCGTTCCTCCTAAGAGGTCGGATAAGTCAAAAGAAACTACAGAAAAAACTATAGACCTGCGCTACTTGAAATATCGAATAAATTGTGCATGTCTCAATAATCAGTGTTTCCAATAGAGACAAACAAAAAACACTGTTTTTATTGTAAACAAACAAATAAAAGAAAAGAGGTAGCAACCTCTTCAATTAGATATATAAAAATACTTGCGGGATCCTTATACATGCAACGCGTTTCGGCGCAATATACGCCTTTCTCATGCTTGAGAAAGGCGTATATTGCGCCGAAACGCGTTGCATGTATAAGGATCCCGCAAGTATTTTTATATATCTAATTGAAGAGGTTGCTACCTCTTTTCTTTTATTTGTTTGTTTACAATAAAAACAGTGTTTTTTGTTTGTCTCTATTGGAAACACTGATTATTGAGACATGCACAATTTATTCGATATTTCAAGTAGCGCAGGTCTATAGTTTTTTCTGTAGCAGGACGATGAGGTGACTGACCCCACCTGGTTTGCTACGCCTACTGAGGACAGGTCTTCAGAGGGGGAGGCAAGTGCAGTAGCAGGGCAGGTTGGAAGAGGCAGTGCGGTGGCCAGGGGTAGAGGCAGGGCCAGACCGAATAATCCACCAACTGTTTCCCAAAGCGCCCCCTCGCGCCATGCCACTCTGCAGAGGCCGAGGTGCTCAAAGGTCTGGCAGTTTTTCACTGAGAGTGCAGACGACCGACGAACAGTGGTGTGCAACCTTTGTCGCGCCAAGATCAGCCGGGGAGCCACCACCACCAGCCTCACCACCACCAGCATGCGCAGACATATGATGGCCAAGCACCCCACAAGGTGGGACGAAGGCCGTTCACCGCCTCCGGTTTGCACCGCTGCCTCTCCCCCTGTGCCCCAACCTGCCACTGAGATCCAACCCCCTTCTCAGGACACAGGCACGACCGTCTCCCGGCCTGCACCCACACCCTCACCTCCGCTGTCCTCGGCCCCATCCACCAATGTCTCTCAGTGCACCGTCCAGCCATCGCTAGCGCAAGTGTTGGAGCGCAAGCGCAAGTACGCCGCCACGCACCCGCACGCTCAAGCGTTAAACGTGCACATAGCCAAATTGATCAGCCTGGAGATGCTGCCGTATAGGGTTGTGGAAACGGAGGCTTTCAAAGGTATGATGGCGGCCGCGGTCCCGCGCTACTCATTTCCCAGTCGCCACTACTTTTCCCGATGTGCCGTCCCAGCCCTGCACGACCACGTCTCCCGCAACATTGTATGCGCCCTCACCAACGCGGTTACTGCCAAGGTCCACTTAACAATGGACACGTGGACAAGCACAGGCGGGCAGGGCCACTATATATCCCTGACGGCACATTGGGTGAATTTAGTGGAGGCTGGGACAGAGTCAGAGCCTGGGACCGCTCACGTCCTACCCACCCCCAGAATTGCGGGCCCCAGCTCGGTGGTGGTATCTGCGGCGGTGTATGCTTCCTGCACTCAACCACCCTCCTCCTACGCAACCATCAAGATGTGTCAGCAGCAGCACGTCGCCCGCAGTCGGTGTCGCGTGGCACGTCAGCACAGCGGTGGGCAAGCGTCAGCAGGCCGTGCTGAAACTACTCAGCTTAGGAGAGAAGAGGCACACGGCCCACGAACTGCTGCAGAGTCTGACAGAGCAGACCGACCGCTGGCTTGTGCCGCTGAGCCTCCAACCGGGCATGGTCGTGTGTGACAACGGCCGTAACCTGGTGGCGGCTCTGCAGCTCGGCAGCCTCACGCATGTGCCATACCTAGCCCACGTCTTTAATTTGGTGGTTCAGCGCTTTCTGAAAAGCTACCCACGCTTGTCAGACCTGCTCGGAAAGGTGCACTGAATCTGCACACATTTCCGCAAGTCCCACACGGACGCTGCCACCCTGCGCACCCTGCAACATTGGTTTAATCTGCCAGTGCACCGACTGCTGTGCGATGTGCCCACACGGTGGAACTCTACGCTCCACATGTTGGCCAGGCTCTATGAGCAGCGTAGAGCTATTGCGGAATACCAACTCCAACATGGGCGGCGCAGTGGGAGTCAGCCTCCTCAATTCTTTACAGAAGAGTGTGCCTGGTTGGCAGACATCTGCCAGGTCCTTGGAAACTTTGAGGAGTCTACCCAGATGGTGAGCGGCGATGCTGCAATCATTAGCGTCACCATTCCTCTGCTATGCCTCTTGAGAAGTTCCCTGCAAAGCATAAAGGCAGACGCTTTGCGCTCTGAAACAGAGGCAGGGGAAGACAGTATGTCGCTGGATAGTCAGAGCACCCTCCTGTCTATATCTCAGCGCGTTGAGGAGGAGGAGGAGGAGGGGGAGAAGGATGAGGAGGAGGGGGAAGAGACAGCTTGGCCCACTGCTGAGGGTACCCATGCTGCTTGCCTGTCATCCTTTCAGCGTGTATGGCCTGAGGAGGAGGAGGATGATCCCGAAAGTGATCTTCCTAGTGAGGACAGCCATGTGTTGCATACAGGTACCCTGACACACATGGCTGACTTCATCTTAGGATGCCTTTCTCGTGACCCTCGCGTTACACGCATTCTGGCCACTACGGATTACTGGGTGTACACACTGCTCGACCCACGGTATAAGGAGAACCTTTCCACTCTCATACCCGAAGAGGAAAGGGGTTCGAGAGTGATGCTATACCACAGGACCCTGGCGGACAAACTGATAGTAAAATTCCCATCCGACAGCGCTAGTGGCCGAAGGCGCAGTTCCGAGGGCCATGTAGCAGGGAAGGCATGGAGATCAGGCAGCATGTACAGCACAGGCAGGGGAACACTCTCTAAGGCCTTTGACAGCTTTCTGGCTCCCCAGCAAGACTGTGTCACTGCTCCCCAGTCAAGGCTGAGTCGGCGGGAGCACTGTAAAAGGATGGTGAGGGAGTACGTAGCCGATCGCACGACCGTCCTCCGTGACGCCTCTGCCCCCTACAACTACTGGGTGTCGAAGCTGGACACGTGGCCTGAACTCGCGCTGTATGCCCTGGAGGTGCTTGCTTGTCCTGCGGCTAGTGTCTTGTCAGAGAGGGTGTTTAGTGCGGCTGGGGGAATAATCACAGATAAGCGTACCCGCCTGTCAACCGACAGTGCCGACAGGCTTACACTCATCAAGATGAACAAAGCCTGGATTTCCCCAGACTTCTCTTCTCCACCAGCGGAAAGCAGCGGTACCTAAACAATACGTAGGCTGCACCCGCGGATGGAAGCATTGCTCTCTATCACCATCAAAAACGTGGACCTTTTAGCTTCATCAATCTGTGTATAATATTCATCCTCCTCAAGCATGTGTCCACTTCTGAAGAACCCCAGTCTGACTGGGGCATGCAGTGTGGGCCGAAGCCCACCTGCATTAAACATGGCATTACCTCAGTTGTGCTGGGCACTGCAATGGGATATATTTATGTACCGTCGGTGGGTTCCAGAGAGCCACCCATGCTGTCGGTCCACACGGAGTTGTAACTGCATGTGTCCACTTCTAAAGAACCCCCGTCTGACTGGGGCATGCAGTGTGGGCCGAAGCCCACCTGCATTAACCCCTTCCCGCTCCTGGACGTACCTGGTACGTCATGGCAGCCTGGTACTTCCCGCAACATGACGTACCTGGTACGTCCTGGAGATAGCGCGGGATCACATGTGATCCCGCGCTATCCCGCAGCGGGAGCCGGCTGTCAGTCACAGCCGGCGTCCCGCTCCAACAGCGGGGGGACATCGGAGATGCGCCCGCCGCTGTTAACCCCTTCCCTGCCGCGATCTAAGTAGATCGCGGCAGGGAAAGAGTTCACAGAGGGATCGCGATCCCTGTGTGTCTCCGGCCGGAACTCGCGATGTTATCGCGAGAGCCCGGCCTGTCACCATGGCAACAGGACGCCAGACACTGGCGTCCTGTATTGCCTGTGCCTATAATCGCTGTACAAGCGATAAGGCATGGCAGAGCAGTAGCTCTGCCATGCCTTATGACAGCGATCATAGGCACAGTGATGTAAGTCCCTCAGAGGGACTCAAATAGTATAAAAAAAAAGAAAAGAAAAGTGTAAAAAAAAGAAAAATGTAGAAAAAAAAATGTAAAAAACCCCTTTTTTATGCTTTTTCTAATATTAGCATAAAAAAAGGGAAAAAAAACTAAAACCCCACATATTGGGTATTGACGCGTCCGTAACGACGTGTACAAAAAGTTGAACACGCTTTTTATTTTGTACGACAAAAAGCGTAAAAAAACCCGCTAAAAAACAGAGGCAAAATGCTAATTTTTAGCATTTTGCCTCACAAAAAATGCAATAAAAGTGATCAAAAAAGCCGTACATTTCCCAAAATGGTACCAATAAAAACTACAGCTCGTCTCGCAAAAAATAAGCCCTTAAAGAGCTCCGTACATAGAAAAATAAAAAAGTTACAGGACTTTGAATGCAGCTATAGAGAAAAAAAAAAGATTTCCAAAAAAAGGGGGTTTTATTGCAAAAAAGTGTAAAAACCTAAAAAAAATATAACAATTTTGGTATCGTTGTTACCGTACCAACCCGCAGAAAAATTTTAGTGTGTCATTTATGCTGCATGATTAACGCTGTAAAAAAAAATAAAAATCTATGGCAGAATTGATGCGTTTTCTCTCCCTGTTATCATTAAAAAAAAAAAAAAAATTTACGATATTGTCTATATACCCAAAAGTGGCACCGATAAAAACTACAGATCGCCACGCAAAAAACAAGCCCTTACACGGCCGCGTCCACGGAAAAATAAAAAAGTTATGGCTTTTGAAAAATGGAGATGGAAAAATACCAAAAAATCGCTTGGTCCTCAACGCCAAAATAGGCCATGTCATTAAGGGGTTAAACATGACATTACCTCAGCTGTGATGGGCACTGCAATTGGTTATATTTACGTACCGCCGGTGGGTTCCAGGGAGCCACCCATGCAGTGGGTGCACACGGAATTCCCATTGCGGAGGTGTACCTGCCTTTGACTATTTATAAAAAAACCCGGTCTGACTGGGGCATGCAGACACCTTGACAGAATGAATAGTGTGTGGCACATAGGTTCCCCAGTGCTATGCCCACGTGTGCAGCTCCTGATGGCGGTGGCACAGGATTATATTTCTCATTGCACACCCAGTAATCTGTTTTGGCCAGAATGTGTCTAACGCGAGGATCACGGGAAAGGCAGTCTAACATGAAGTCAGCCATGTGTGCCAGGGTCCCAGTACACAACACATCACTGTCCTCACTAGGAGGATGACTTTCAGGATCCTCCTCGTCCTCCTCTTCAGCCCATACACGCTGAACAGATGAGAGGCAAGCAGCATGGGTACCCTCAGCAGTGTGGCCAGCAGTCTCTTCCCCCTCCTCCTCTTCTCCTCCCCGTCCTCCTCCTCCTCCAAAACACGCTGACTATCAAGCGACATACTGTTTTTGAAAGCCTCGTTTCCACAAGCCTGTGCGGCTGTATCTCCAGGCTGATAAATTTGGCAATGTGCAAGTTTAAAGCTTGTGCATGCGGGTGGGTGGTGGTGTATTTCCGCTTTCGCTCCAACGCTTGTGTTAGCAACAGCTGAACACTGCTCTGAGAGACATTGCTGGATGGAGTGGAGGACCGTGGAGGTGAGCATGTGGGTGCAGGCCGGGAGGTGCTCATTCCTGCGTCCTGGGAGTCGATTGGATCTGTGTGGCAGGTTGTGGCACAGGGGAAGAGGCAGTGGTGTGACCCGGAGGCAGTGAATGTCCTTCGTCCCACCTTGTGGGGTGCTTGGTCATCATATGCTTGCACATGCTGGTGGTGGTCAGGCTGTTAGTGGTGGCTCCTTGGCTGATCTTTGTGCAACACAGGTTGCACACCCCAGTTCATTGGTTGTCTGTGCTCTCACTAAGAAACATCCACACCTTTGAACACCTAGCACGGAGGCTTGCCAGTTGGGGGATTCTTTGCTCTGGCCCTGCCTCTACCCCTGGCTACTCCACTGCCTTTTCTAACCTGTCCTGCTGCTGTACTTGCCTCCCCCTCTGAAGCCCTGTCCTCAGTAGGCTTAGCAAGCCAGGTGGCGTCAGTCACCTCATCGTCCATCAGCTCTTCCTCCCAATCCTCTGTGCACTCCTCCCTTGGACTTACTGCCCTTACTACTACCTCACTGACAGACAACTGTGTCTCATCATCCTCATCCACAAAAAGCTCTTGAGACAGTTGCCGGAAGTCCCTAGCCTCATCACCCGGACTCCGGGAACTTTCTAAAGGTTGGGCATCGGTCACGACAAACTCCTCAGGTGAGTGACGAACCATTTTTTGCCACTCAGTGCAGGGACCCGAGAATAGTTCCTGGGAGTCTGCCTGCTCAGAATATGTCCTTTTTATGGAGTGAGGAAGCTGGGAGGAAGGAGGAGCAGCCAGAGGATTCAGAGTTGCAGTCCCTAGGCCGGGAGTAGTGGACTGTGTAGAAGACTGGGTGTCGATACATTGCTGGACACGTTTTCTGCCATCCATGACAGGACCTGCTCGCACTGCTCTGTTTGTAATAAAGGTCTACCACGCGGACCCCCAAATTGTGATATGCAGCTGGGGAGCCCAGAATCTTGCCTCTCTCCTAATCCTTCAACAGCCGGCTGTGATTCACCTCGCCCAGGAACTGTGCCCACATCCTCACTTTGACACCCGCGTCTGCGTCCATATCCTCGACCCTTACCCCTACTCCTCATCCTGGCAGATTAGGATAGAGCAGGGCCCAAATAAATTACCCCACTGTACAGCGCTGACAACTGTGGCCAATTCACCGCACACAGAGACTTGTAGATAGCGGAGGCTCTATGCTGTGACTAGGAAAAAAGTAACCCGCTGCCTTGCGCTGATACCTATGGGTAATTTACCACTCACAGAGGCTGTATGGAGTGGGAGAAGACTCTAAAGCCAGTGGATAGTGCTGGTAACTGCAGATATCTCAACCCCACCAAGGAAAGGATATTGTGTAATGCTCTGCACAGCTGCAGAGCTGAAATAGTTTGCAGTGGCCCAGGAAATATTGGAGTACTGTTTAGCGGTGAGACCTCTGTCTAATACACTGCAGACATAGAGCGGTATAACTGAAATAGTTTGCAGTGGCCCAGGAAATATTACAGTACTGTTTCGCGGTGAGAACTCGGTGTAATGCACTGCAGACTGAGAACGGTATAACTGAAAGACTCTGCACAGGGCTAGATGGGTAAAAAAATGGTGCACTACTGCTCCCAGCTAGCCACAACTATAATGCACACGGTGAGAAGTAGCCCTAAAAAGGACCTTTGGGGTTCTTGTATAGAGGATACCTACGGCAAAACTTTCCCTATCTAAGCAGCTCTTCCCCTAAACTCTGCATAATAAACCGTAGACTGAGAACGGTATAACTGAAATGGTTTGCAGTAGTCTAGGAAATATTAGATTTCTGTTTCACGATGAGACCTCGGTGTAATGCACTGCAGACTGAGAACGCTATAATAACTGAAAGGCTAGGAGTAGAGATAAGCGAACATACTCGTCTGAGCTTGATGCTCGCTCGAGTATAAGGGTACTCGAGATGCTTGTTACTCGAGACCAGCACCACGCGGTACTCGAGTCAATTCCATTTCCTTCCCTGCATGTTTTGCGCCATTTTCTGGCCAATAGACATGCAGCGAAGGCATTACAACTTCCTCCTGTGACATGCCAGCCCTATCCCACCCCCCTGCAGTGAGTGGCTGGCGAGATCAAGTGACCGCCGAGTATATAAGGCAGTCACGCCCGCTGCTCGCCTCAGGCACATGCTGGCAGAGATTACGGAGAGTGCTGCTGGTGCTATAGGGAGAGTGTTAGGCTACTGCCAGCGTCTGCAAGAACCCCAACAGTCCTGCTTAGGGCCATATCTTACTGTGTGCATTACTGTTGTGGCTGCTAGGAGCAGTTTTGCACCAATTTTTTTTTTCATCTTGGGTTCTGCAGACTATTGCGTTCTCAGTCTGCAGCCAATTATACAGAGTATAGGGGCAGTATTGGTGAGGCAGGGACAGTGGTAGTGTAGTATCCTGTCAACAAGTACCCCCAAAAAAGCTCCTGCTTAGGGCTATCTGTGACCGTGTGCAATACTGTTGTGGCTGCTGGGAGCAGTTTCGCACAATTTTTTTTTTGAATCTTGGGCTCTGCAGACTATTGCGTTCTCAGTCTGCAGCCAATTATACAGAGTATAGGGGCAGTACTGGTGAGGCAGGGACAGTGGTAGTGTAGTATCCTGTCAACAAGTACCCCAAAAAAAGCTCCTGCTTAGGGCTATCTGTGACCGTGTGCAATACTGTTGTGGCTGCTGGGAGCAGTTTTGCACAATTTTTTTTATTCATCTTGGGCTCTGCAGACTATTGCGTTCTCAGTCTGCAGCCAATTATACAGAGTATAGGGGAAGTACTGGTGAGGCAGGGACAGTGGTAGTGTAGAATCCTGTCAACAAGTACCCCAAAAAAGCTCCTGCTTAGTGACCGTGTCCGTGTGCATAACTGTTGTGGCTGCTGTGAGTTGTAGTGGCTCACTATTAGCCAGCTTGGCCTTTCTGCAGGCAAGCGTATAATTTTTTCGGCCTACAGTGTGCATTACAGTACCGCTGTCAGCCTCCAAGTGCAGGCCAATAATCGCCTAATTTTTTACACCGCTCTGTGTCTGCTCTATTTGAAATACACCATGCTGAGGGGTAGGGGTAGGCCTAGAGGACATGGCCGTGGACGCGGGCGAGGACGCGGAGGTCCAAGTGAGGGTGTGGGCACAGGCCGAGTTCCTGGTCCAGGTGAATCGCAGCCGACTGCTGCGGGATTAGGAGATAGGCAAGTTTCTGGGTCCCCAGCTTCATATCACAATTTATGGGTCCACGTCGTAGACTTTTATTACAAAATGAGCAGTGTGAGCAGGTCCTGTCGTGGATAGTAGAAAATGCATCCAGCAATGTATCAGCCACCCAGTCTTCTACACGGTCCACTGCTGCAACTCTGAATCCTTACGCTGCTGCTCCTCCTTCCTCCCAGCCTCCTCACTCCATGAAAATGACACATTCTGATGAGCAGGCAGACTCCCAGGAACTGTTCTCGGGCCCCTGCCTTGATTAGGAAAAAATGGTTCCTCTCCCACCGGAGGAGTTTGTCGTGACCGATGCCCAACCTTTGGAAAGCTCCAGGGCTCCAGGTGAGGAGGCTGGGGACTTCCGGCAACTGTCTCAAAAGCTTTCGGTGGGTGAGGAGGTCGAAAATGATGAGGCACAGTTGTCTATCTGTGAGGTAGTAGTAAGGACAGTAAGTCCAAGGGAGGAGCGCACAGAGGATTCGGAGGAAGAACCGCTGGACGATGAGGTGACTGACCCCACCTGGTTCGCTAAACCTGCTGAAGACAGGTCTTCAGAGGGGGAGGCAAGTGCAGCAGCAGGACAGGTTGGAAGAGGCAGTGGGGTGAGCAGGGGTGGAGGCAGGGCCAAAGCGAAGACTCCCCCAACTGTTTCACAAAACACCCCCTCGCGCCAAGCCACCCTGCAGAGGGCTAGATCTTCAACAGTGTGGATGTTTTTCAGTGAGAGCGCAGACGACCGATGAACAGTGGTGTGCAACCTGTGTTGTGCCAAGATCAGCTGGGGTGCCACCAGTACCAGCCTCACCACCACCAGCATGCGCAGTCATATGATAGCCAAGCACCGCACAAGGTGAAGCGAAGGCCGTTCACCGCCTCCGGGTCGCACCACTGCCTCTCCCCCTGTGCCCCAACCTGCCACTCAGATTCAACCCCCTGATGCAGTCAGTGTGTGCATTTGGCCCTGGTGCCGCAAAGTGATTACCAGCCAAGGAGCTGCGGAACCACAGCTGGTAATCACCCTATTGGTGACCAGACATCCCAAAAGCGGGACAAATGGCTGTCCCGCTGGGGTCCCGGCGAAAATCAGGACTGTCCCACCTAAATCTGGACATCTTGTCACTTTACTATTTCATCATCTTTTTCTGTATTTGATCATATGTCTGTATCTCCTGTGACTCTGCTTGGCCTTAGTGACTGAAAAATCCTCTACTGTTACTTATCCCCTCTGTGGCACCTGGGCCATGATTGGCAGAGGAGGGGTTGAGCCACAAGATGCTCGGAGCTTCTGGAAGTGGTATAAGAGTCTGCACCACCTGTTTGGCTCAGTTTAGAGCGTGTGTGGAGCAGAGCAGAGTGGGAAGTGACTTATCTGTTCCTACTCCACTGAAGCATTGTACAACACCTGAAAACGACAGGTTTATTGCCAGCCCTTGAAAGAGCCTGTCTTTGTGTGTGGAGACCGGCAGAAGTAAAGCACACCTGGACTAGACCTGAAGTAGACCCGAAGATTGGATAAGGGACAAGCAATATTGCTGGAGATACAAGCTAGGGAAAGTACAGAAGAGAAGCAGGGACCGCCTAAAGTAAGATTAGGCTGCTGGCAGAGATACAGCAAACCTCCCTGGGTTTGTGAGAGATGCACTGGAGATACTGTGGATTTTACTGTGATTGCTGTGGATGTAGTTAGGCTGCCTGTCCACAGGCGATGATCCACGTGCAATAAATAGCCAGCAGATCATGCGCTATAAATCTTTCCATAGGGTTGTGATGGAAAGCGCAGCACCCGCGTCCACGAGCGGAGAATCATAGCGATTCTCTGCTCTTGGGACTTAAATCGTGGCATGCTGCGAATGTCGCGATTCTCCGCGGTGAGCCTATCTATTAGCTCAACCCCTCATCCATAGCGATTTTCCGCCTCGGTCGTGGACTTGGGGCCCAAAGTTTGGCTGGAACCTGCTGCTAAATGTTCAGTGAACTTCTAGTTTCCGTTTTCCAAGCTCCCTGATCTGTCTGTAGATATCTGCAGTATCTCAGCTATTGTTTTCTTCTGAAACCATGTCAGGAAGACAGTCAGCAATTTCCGGTGGTGACATTGTGATGGGTCTCCAGATCTTTCAGCATCTTGGGTGGAAAAATCACCCCTTTAAAAGTTGGCACACCATTTCTTCACAGTTGAGTATGATGGGCGCTGATCAGGGAAGACATAGTGGAAACCTTTATATATGTTAGGAGAGAAAGAAGGGAAAAGGGGAATGTGATAGAGATCTTTATGTCTGTAACAAGGGGGGAAAGGGGCGATGTCATGGAAACTTTTATATATGTAACAGGCATGGCGGAAGCAGGGAAAGTGGGGGAGTGACGGGAACTTATATATGTTACAGGTTTAGGCTTCATGTCCATGGGTGGTTCGGGTTCTGCATGCGGAATCTGACCCTGCCAGCAGCAGCATCCACGCATACCTCACATTCTCTGTACTGAGGATGGTCCACACGGCTCGCCGTCATACATGCCCAGTACAGATTTTTTTCTCAAATCTCCTGCTTTTCTTGTGGATTGGATGGCTTCCATTGACTTCAATGAAAGCTGTCCGCATGGAGCATGCATAAAATGGAGCATGCTGCAATTTGTTTTCCGCAGTTGTAATCCGGAAAACAATTCTGCATGTGTTAATTGAGGTGCGGACATCCCATGCTTCTCTATGGGCAGTTTGAACTGCGGATCTCTTGAAAAAGGGGGTTCAGAATAACCCCGAAACGCATTGCCATTTATATCCCTATATCACCTTGCATAACTGGACATTATGTATTTATATAAGCATTTTGTGTTGGATATATATTAATAAAACGTTTGAAGAAAGAATCCAGTGATCTACAGATTTCAACTAACTACAAGCTGACCTGGATTGGGGGGAAATGGTTAATTCCAGATTACCCCCCATGGGCGGGGACAGGTTCCTCCTTAGGGTCTATTCTTTGGCTAACCAGAGAAAGCAGCAAGGACATAATAATCCCCTACTTCCCTGCATCAGAGACCCTGTGGATTTGGGGTCTAAGAAGATCAAAAGAAGAAAGACATTTGCATTCCTGTATCTGTTAGTCCAATATCCAAAGGGTTTTCTTTTTCTTTTTTTTGTGAGCCAATAGATGTCACATTGGATTAATAAACATGTTTAAAATCCAACTAACAAAGGCAAGGATATGTGGTAAAAAGAACATTTACCAGACCATTTTGATGCTGGAGGATTCGTACACATTATGGTGTCAGAATGCAAGTGGGATAAAGAAATGTGCAAACAAATAGAAAGGCGCATGGTAAGACACTGTACTTGGGGTGATGGAACAGGAATAGGAGCTCTTAACTCCATTCATATGGAAGTGATGTAAAATAGGTTGCTAAATTTGCAAAGAAAAATGTATTCCAGTTTATCAATCTTCAGGCTCAATGGATGCCTTCCCTATTTCTTCCCCAACATCTCGTTAGGTTATGATATAGATGATTTTATCTTTGTTCAATCTCTGTTTTATTTTGTAATATTAATTATTAGCAAATACGAGTGCATTTATTAATTATGCTCAATGTGGTTCCCAATGTATGTGTATATGCGTGTACATATACACATACATTGTATGCTGCATTAAAAAGATAAAGTTCAATCAGATTTGATGATTAATAATGAAAGTGTATGGAGAAATATATTTAAAGAAAGAATTCCATTAGCTATATGGATTGCTCCAAAATCCCTGTGTGCAATGTTATACCTACTGTACCGGAGAGTTTAATTACTTTAAAATTCAAAATACAGATTTTAATGTCTAGATTTTAATCTTGCCGACTATATATGGACCATCATAATATCCATAGTGATATTGGTTGCCCAAATTTGAAGGTATGAGGATTGACCTTAAGATTCACATCCATAATTTAAATTGTGAAAAGATTAATAGATGTGGAGAAGCAAACTATTTTAGTATCTAATAAATGAGATAGCATTGAGACAAAAATGAAAGCTGATACAAGTTTTCATTGGAATAATATATTTAGGGAATGGTCAACAACCGCTTCTAAAATGCTTAAAGGGGTTGTCCCGCGCCGAAACGGTTTTTTTTTTAAACCCCCCCCCCCCCCCCCCCCCGTTCGGCGCGAGACAACCCCGATGCAGGGGTTAAAAAAACAAACCGGGTAGTACTTACCCGAATCCCGGGGGTCCGGCGTCTTCATACTCACCTGCTGAAGATGGCCGCCGGGATCCTCTCTCTCTGTGGACTGCAGGGCTTCTGTGCGGTCCATTGCCAATTCCAGCCTCCTGATTGGCTGGAATCGGCACGTGACGGGGCGGAGCTACACGGAGCCGGCATTCTGCACGAGCGGCCCCATTGAAGACAGCAGAAGACCCGGACTGCGCAAGCGCGTCTAATTTGGCCATTAGACGGCGAAAATTAGACGGCAACCATGGAGACGAGGACGCTAGCAACGGAGCAGGTAAGTGAAAAATTTCTTATAACTTCTGTATGGCTCATAATTAATGCACAATGTACATTACAAAGTGCATTAATATGGCCATACAGAAGTGTATAGACCCACTTGCTGCCGCGGGACAACCCCTTTAATTGGTTAATGCATCCCATGCTAAGTAGATTATTGTTATGTATTGGACTTACAGTATAGAATCATTGTATAGCTTACAAAATATGGAAAATAAATTTTGAATTCATTCCTTTATGATGGATATAAGTAATCAAGGGTGGATTGTATAGATAGTTGTAGAAAGGGATTTCTTATAGCCTTAATTTTGTCAGGATAAAATTAATGTGAACTGTAACTGACCTAACCCTGTAAAACTCATTTAGGTATGAATGAGGTTTCAATTAATTGAAAATGAACCATCAATTACTGAATGGTATTGTGACTTTCGATATTTTAATTATCTGGCACTGAGCCATCAATTCTCTGAAGGATCTTATGATCTTTGACTCCACCCACAGGTGTGTAGGACTCAAAGTTCTCAATAGCTGCATGTGCACATCTTTCTGTGTATATAAGCTGGGGTAGAACCAAGATGGTCAGAGCAAACTGGACCTGCACTACGGACGCCTCTACATACAGTGTGGTATTTCCCCAGGAGAAAAAAAAAATGGACATGCTGCGGTCGGCAAATCTGCGCGGCAGCAGCGGCTTCTGCCGGCTTAGCCGCAGCGGATTGGCCGTCCTGTGTGGACGAGATTTCTGAGAAATGTTGTCCACTTGGCTGGCTAATCTCGGGATTAGCGGCCGCAATCAGATTTGCCGCAGCGAAATTCTGCAGGGATTTTCCACGGCAAGTCCGCCCTGTGTGAACCCAGCCTAAGGGCTCCTGCACATTTGCGTTTTTCTTGCACTTCTTTATTTTCACACCATATCGCTGTGTTTTTTTAACGTGATTGTCAATGGGACTTTCTAATGTTAAAAACGCATCGCACAAAAATTGCAAAGCACCAACTTGCGATGCGTTTTTAACATTAAAAAGTCCCATTGACAATCACGTTAAAAAAACACAGCGATATCGTGTGGAAAAAAAACACTCAAAAAAACGCAAATGTACAGGAGCCCTTAGTGTTAGTGAGTGCTGTAAAAACCTGTATGACTTGTCACTGGGGTTTAAAGGGAAACTGCCACGTGCTACCAAACTACTAACAACGACTTATCAGTGAGTATGTGAGTGCTTCTCATGCTCTGCCCCCTGGTGCCATTATCGCAGGTCCTACAACATATATAGAACACAGACCGGTATCTATTTGGCTTGCCCCTGCCTACATCCAGCTCCTCATTTCAGACTGTGTAGCCTGGTTCTGAGGAGAATTAAGCAAATCAAAGCTCACCGGAGGAGCCAGGGGTTACAGCTTGGATGTTGACTAGCCCATCTTACCGCAGATGCCATGACAGCAGCGTCCACACGTGCATTACCTTTTGCTTCTAGACTGTCCTCCTTGCTATGTGCTTTTACCTTTACTATCCCTAGTTGTATAGGTAACGTAAGAGCTTCCATGAGTTGATTTACTGTTTGAGAATTTGTAATAGGTTTCCCACTTAAAGTGAGGAAAGCTCTTGCCTTCCATATTGGGCCATCGTCATCTGCTATTTCATAAGCATACCTGGAATCTGTGTTTGCTGTCTTACTCTCTGCCGCTCTACATGCTTCAGTCAGTGCCCTCAACTCCACTTCCTGTGCTGACAAATGAGGTAGAAGTAGTTCTGCTTTTGTTACCTCATTCTTTGTGATTACTGAATATCCAGCATAGAACTTGCCATTTATCCAGGTATCTTGAGCCATCCCGCAGTTTTTTGTGACACGAGGGCAATGCAGTCATATGGATGCAGTGCATCCTGTTCTGAACCCTCTAATGATTTAAAACACAAAGTTTTCTCAATCTCCCTCCCCCTTCAGAATGAAGCGGATGCAATGTAGCTGGATTTATGGTTGTACAACGCTTCAATGTAACATTCGGGGAAAGAAGTAAGTCGCATTGTAAACGTAACTGTCTCCAGTCAGGGTTCTGCTGGATGCAATGAGTGCAAGTCCAGTAGAATCCATCTGTGGTTGTCAACACTGAAGTATAACTGGGAGGGCCACAGGGGATTATTCCTGTCTTTTCGTCGGGACCATTAAACCATTCATAAGCCCGTTTACTGTTTTCATGATACTCTCTAAATCCACACCTTATCAATTCCTCAGATATTTTCATCCACTTATTCGCCTTTTCTGTAAGACTATTGTCACTTAGCCATCCCCTCTGTTCACTATTGAACTTTTGCCATTTCTTTACATCTACCTGCTATTTTCAACATTTTTCCGCAACCTTTTACAGCTTCCTAGCCTTCTTGCTCTTCTCCTAACTGTCAAGCAGTCTTACGGTTGTCATTTTGGCATCCCCCTCCCCCCTTTTCCTGTATCCCCCCCCCTATAATTAACCTTGTTTTTTTTCTTACTTCTTATGACCCAGGTCTGGCTTGTTTCTATGCAAGCGCTTACTGCTTTGTATAGAAACAAGCAAATGTCTAACCCCGCAACTCACAGCACCTTCCTATACTGCACCGCTCTTGGCAGCATCCTGTTGTAATCAGGCTGTCACATAGACTTTTGTCCGTGGGGTACTGTCACATAGACTTTTGGCCCTGGGGTTCCATCACATAAACCTTTGGCTGTGAGGTTACTGTCACATAGACTTTTGGTCATGCGGTGCTGTCACATAGACTTTTTGCAGTGGAGGTGCTTTCACATAGACTTTTGGCCGTGGGGTGCTGTCACACAGACTTTTGGCCATGGGGTGTTATCACATAAACCTTTGGCCGTAGGGTGCTGTCACATAGACTTTTGGCCGTGGGGTGCTGTCACATAGACTTTTATCTATTTATATGTGTCACTGTACTTGTGGCAGGGAGGTGTGAAGGGTGCTGTCAGTGTATTTGTGGAGGGGGGGCACTGTGCATGAGCGCTTTTGGCCGCGGGGTGCTGTCATATAGACTTTTTGCAGTGGGGTTGCTGTCACATAGACTTTTGGCCCTGGGGTGTTGTCACATAGACTTTTGGTTGTGGGGTGCTGTCACATAGATTTTTGGCCGTGGAGTGCTGTCACATAGATTTTTGGCTGTCGAGTGCTGTCACATAGACTTGTCATCGTGGGGTGCTGTTATATCTGTCACATCACATAGACTTGTCACCGAAGGGGGTGCTGTCACATAGACTTGTCTCTGGGGGAAGAGGGGGGGGGTGTTGTCTCAGTAATTTGTTGTGTGGGGTGGGGGAGGGCTGTGACAGTATGTGGGGGGGGCGGTGCTGTCAGTGTACTTGTGGAGGAGGCACTGTGCAGGGGTGGCACTGTGGAGGGGAGCACCGTGCCTGAGTGCTGGGGGGGAGCATTGTGTGTGAGCAATGTGGGGGGGACAATGGGGGGAGGGGGCACTGTGGATGAACACTGTGGGTCACTGTGGAGGTTACATGTGTGTGGGGGCACTGTGTGGGGGGGGAATATGTATGGGAGACACTTTGGGGAGTACTGTGGAGGAGGCACTTTGGGGATGCATGTGTGTGTGGGGGGGCACTGTGTGTGTGTGTGGGGAGGGGGGTATGTGTGTGGGGGGCATTTTGGAGGGGGCACTGTGGAGGGTGCATGTTTGTGGGGGCACTGTGTGGTGGGGGCTCTTTGGAGGGACACTGGGGGGCACTGTGGGAGGGGCACTTTGGTGGGAGGGGCACTTTAGAAGGGGCACAGTGGGAGGAGGGGCACTTTGGAGAGGGCACTGGGGGGCACTGTGGGGGGAGGGGCACTGGAGATGGCACTGTGGGGGTTGCATGTGTGTGGGGGCACTGTGGAGGGACAATGGGGGGATGTGTGTCGGGGGGCACTTGGAGAGGGCATGTGTATGTGGGGGCACTTTGGAGGGGGCACTGTGGAGGGTGCATGTGTGGGGGGGCACTGTGTGGCAGGGGCACTATGGAGGGACACTGGGGGGATGTGTGTGTGGGGGCACTTGGGGAGGGCATGTGTGTGTTGGGGCACTTTGGAGGGGGCACTGTGGAGGGTGCATGTGTGTGGGGGCACTGTGGAGGGACACTGGGGGGGATGTGTGTGTGGGGGCACTTGGGGAGGGCATGTGTGTGGGGGGGCACTTTGGAGGGGGCACTGTGGAGGGTGCATGTGTGGGGGGGCACTTTGCAGGGAGGGGCACTGTGGGGGAGACACTGTGGGAGGGGGCATGTGTATGTGGGGCATTGTGGGGGGGACACGTGTGTGGGGGGAGTGGCACTTTGGGGGGGGGAGCATGTGTAGGGGGCACTGTGGGGGGGCATGTGTGTGTTAGGGCATGTTTTGTGTTACTTTCACTTTCAGTGGCAGAGGATCGCGATCCATAGCTATTGAAAGTGCTGCTAGAGATCACGATCTCCTGCTACTGTTGTGACAGCTGTAGCAGGAGATTCCTTCATCTCCCTGGCATGTCCCCTCATCACTGGACACTGGGACAGCACTGTCACATCATTGTCACATCATTGTCCCAGTGTCCAGTGATGAGGGGACATGCTGGGGAGATGAAAGAATCTCCTGCTACAGCTGTCACAACAGTAACAGGAGATCGCACTGCTCTCCCTGCTCTCCCATTGCTTTGAATGGGGCCGGGCGGCTGCCGGCTCCATTCAAAGCAGTGAAGTGTGGGTCTCCATTATGAAGCCGATCCTCCAGTCATGTGACTGGCGTCATCGGGAGTGTGCATGCTGAGGAGAGAGACAGCAGTGCATCATGGGAACTACCCAGTGGCGCCATTTTTGAAAAATTCTTCAGCCAGCTTCAGAAGCGGAAGAAAAGAAATAAAAAGGTTAGCAGAATATGGATTTTTATGTGTAATGCTGTAGTGTGTGATGCTTTTACTCTATAGGGCATTAATGGGAAAAAATTCAGTTTGGGCGGTGGGACAACCCCTTTAACTCACGATTGGCTCCTCCCACAGGCTGGTCACATGACTGGCCACATGAGTGTGACATCATTAGAGGTCCTTGACAAAGACAGTGCTGCCGGCTCCCGGTAGGAGGACCCATCTGTCTGGTGGGAGTCACACAAACTAGTGGAGTTACTGACGTGAGGAGATTTACATGAAGTTCATCCAGTAACCCTCCGGCCTCATGTCCACGGGGAAAATCAGATCCGCTGCAGATTCTCCATGTAGAATCTGCAGCGGGTCCCTCCTGCCCCGCGGACATGAGCGCTGAAAATAAGAATTTAAAAGTATTTACCATCCGGCGCGGGCGGAGAAGATCAGCTGTTTCTCACGGCCGGATCTTCATTTTCGGCCGGCGGATGAATTCCTGACGCCGGCGGCACGTCGCCGGCACGTCGCCGACGTGCCGCGCGCATGCGCCGGGCACATCCGCCGAGCCGAAGCAAGGAAGATGCGGCCGTGAGGAACAGCTGACCTTCCCCGCCCGCGCCGGATGGTAAATACTTTAAATTCCTATTTTAGGTCTCCCGCGGATCCGGACGGCTTCCATAGGCTTCAATAGAAGCCCGCGGGAGCCGTCCCCGCGGGAGACCCGCACGAAAATGGAGCATGGTCCGGATTTTTCCATGCTCCATTTTTTTTTAAATCCCTTTTATTGACGATCCGCGGGTATTTATCTACCCGCGGGTGGTCAATGCATCCCTATGGGATGCGGATCCGCATGCAGGAAATCCGCTGCGGATCCTAAATCCTATTTTGCCCGTGGACATGAGCCCTCCATCTATAACCTCACTGACCAGCAGTAAATGCTGCCGTTAACTCCTTCATGACTGGCCTGGTTTAAGCACTAATGAGCAACCAGTTTTTAAGTCTTTATTTTTGTGCATTCCTGGGGTCAGAACTTTTTTTTTCTCGTTGACATGTTTGTTGTTTATTTAACCCCTTCCCTCCCCATGACGTAAGGGTACGTCATGAGAGCGGGCTACTTCCCGCAACTGGACGTACCTTTACGTCACAGGGATAGCGCGAGATCTGTCACTAGTAGCCGGCCACCCGCAGCAGCAGCGGGAGTGCATCGGAGATGCGCCCCCGCTGTTAACCCCTTCCCTGAGCGCTCCCTCTGTGAAGTCAGCCAGCTCTCGTGATGTTATCGCAGAGAGCCTGGCTGGTTGCTATGGCAACAGGACGGCAGATACCGGCGTCCTGTATTGCCATTGCCTAAAGATCGCTGTAATAAGCGATAAGGCATGGCAGGAGAGAAGTACTGCAATGCCTTATGATAGCGATCATCAGTGCTGCAGTGTAAGTCCCTAAGAGGGACACAGATGGTGTAAAAAAAAAATGTTAAAAAACTTTTTTATGCTTTTTCTCATATTAGCATTAAAAAAATCCCACATATTTGGTATTGTCGTATCTGTAAAGATCCGTACAATAAATTAAACACGCTTTGTATCCTGCATGGCAAAAAGCGTTTAAAAAAACGCTAAAAAAACAGGCAAAAGGCCAATTTTTAGCATTTTGCCTGCCAAAAAACGCAATAAAAGTTATCAAAAAAACGTATGTACCCCAAAATGGAACCAATAAAACCTACAGCTCGTCTCGCAAAAAATAAGCCCTCACTGAGCTCCATGGAAAAATAAAAATGTTATAGGACTTTGAATGCAGCGATTTAGAAAAAATAATTTCCAAAAAAAGGGGTTTTATTGTGGAAAAACCTAAAAAAAAGTTTTGGTATCATTGTAATCGTACCGACCCGCATAAAAAATGTATTGTGTCATTTATGCTGCATGATTGATGCTGTAAGAAACTAGAGATGAGCGAGCACCAAAATGCTTGGGTGCTCGTTACTCGAGACGAACTTTCAGTGATGCTCGAGGGTTCGTTTCGAGTAACGAACCCCATTGAAGTCAATGGGCGACCCGAGCATTTTTGTATATCGCCGATTCTCGCTAAGGTTTTCATTTGTGAAAATCTGCAAAACCCAAGAAAGTGCTGGAAACGACACAGAAACGGATAGGGCAGGCGAGGGGCTACATGTTGGGCTGCATCTCAAGTTCCCAGGTCCCACTATTCAGCCACAATAGCGGCAAGAGTGCCCCCCCCCCCTCCCAACAATTTTTACTTCTGAAAAACCCTCATTAGCAAGACATATCTTAGCTAAGCACCACACTACCTCCAACAAAGCACAATCACTGCCTGCATGACACTCCGCTGCCACTTCTCCTGGGTTACATGCTGCCCAACCGCCCCCCCTGTACGACCCAGTGTCCACAGCGCACACCAAAGTGTCCCTGCGCAGCCTTCAGCTGCCCTCATGCCACACGCTGGCTTCATAGCCACACCACCCTTATGTCTATTTATAAGTGCGTCTTCCATGAGGAGGAACCGCAGGCACACACTGCAGAGGGTTGGCAGGGCCAGGCAGCGACCCTCTTTAAAAAGTGTGGGGCAATAGCCCACAATGCTGTACAGAAGCAATGCGAAATCCAATCCTGTGCCACCTCCATCAGGAGCTGCACACATGGGCATAGCAATCGGGAACCCATGTGCCACACACTATTCATTCTGTCAAGGGGTCTGCATGCCCCAGTCAGACCGGGGTTTTTTATAAATAGTCACAGGCAGGTACAACTCTGCAATGGGAATTCCGTGTGCACCCACAGCATGGGTGGCTCCCTGGAACCCACCGGCGGTACATAAATAAATCCCATTGCAGTGCCCTGGACAGCAGAGCTAACGTCAGATTAAATGCAGGTGGGCTTCGGCCCACACTGCATGCCCCAGTCAGACTGGGGTTCTTTATAAGTGGACACATGCAGTTACAACTCCGTGTGGACCGACAGCATGGGTGGGTCCCAGGAAGCCACCAGCGGTACATAAATATATCCCATTGCATTATCCATCACAGCTGAGGTAACGTCCGATAAAATGCAGGTGATCTTCGGCCCACACTGCATTCCCCAGTCTGACCGGGGTTTTTAATACATAGACACAGGCAGGTACAAATCCCTAATGTGAAGTCCCTGTGGACCCACAGCATGGGTGGCTCCCTGGAACCCACCGGCGGTACATAAATAAATCCCATTGCAGTGCCCAGCACAGCTGAGGTAACGTCAGGTTTAATGCAGGTGTGCTTCGGCCCACACTGCATGCCCCAGTCAGACTGGGGTTCTTTATAAGTAGACACATACAGTTACAACTCCGTGTGGACCGACAGGATGGGTGGGTCCCAGGAAGCCATCGGCGGTACATAAATATATCCCATTGCATTGCCCATCACAGCTGAGGTAACGTCCAATTAAATGCAGGTGGTCTTCGGCCCACACTGCATGCCCCAGTCTGACCGGGGTTTTTAATACATAGACACTGGCAGGTACAAATCCCTAAAGTGAAGTCCCTGTGGACCCACATCATGGGTGGCTCCCTGGAACCCACCGGCGGTACATAAACGTATCCCATTGCAGTGCCCTGCTCAGCAGAGCTAACGTCAGATACAATACAGGTGGGCTTCGTCCCACAGTGCATGCCCCAGTCAGAGTGGTAATATGTACTTTAACAGTAACCGCGTTGGTGGGAATGTGGTGGCGACTGCGGACCTAGTAGCGTGGTTTTATTTAGTTGGTTTTCGGAATGTGGCCAGGATTAAGTGGGCCGTGGCGGGGGAGGGTGGGTGGGCTCTCTTGTTGTGTCGGTAAAGGTGAAATTCTTGGACTGCCACCAGACGGACCAATGCAAAGGTATTTGGCAAGAATGTTTTCATTGTTGGAGGAGGAGGGGGATGTTTTTGAGGCACTACGTGTCCTCTCCACGTGTCCGTGGTTATATGCACCTTAACAGTAACCGCGTTGGTGGGAAATGGCCTCGCCACCATCATGTCTTTGGGAAGCCTCCGTTTCCACACCCCAGTGACATAGCATTGGCAGCGGTATAGGCAGAGCCCAGAATTAGTAACATTTCCGAAGGAGCATTAGGAACAGGCCACAGTAACATATTACTAGCAGCATTATAAGGGGAGCACAGTATTAGTTCCATTTCAGTAGTAGTAGCAGTCCAGACAGGCCCCAGTAACAATTCCGAAGCAGCAGTATAGGGGGATCACAGCATTAATTCCATTTCAGTAGTAGTAGCAGTCAAGACAGGCCACAGTAACATTCCCGTTGAAGCAGTTTAGGGAGATAACAGTCTTTTTCACATTTCAGTAGTTGCAGTATAGACAAGGCCCCAGTTACATTTATGTAGCAAAAGTGTGGGCCAACCCCACACACCTTGTTGTAGCATGAGTGCAGGCGAAGCCCATAAAAATTACTAGGATTACACTGTAGGCGAAGGCCCAAAAAATTGGTGTACCAACAGTACTAATGTACCTCAGAAAAATTGCCCGTACGGCGTGATTACGTGAGGTTTCAGGAGGAGGAGCAGGAGGAGAAGGATGAATAGAATACACAGATTGATGAAGCTAAAAGGTCCCCGTTTTTTATGGTGATAGAGAACGATGCTTCCATCCGCAGGTGCTGCCTACGTATTGTTTAGGTACCGCTGCTGTCCGCTGGTGGAGAAGAGAAGTCTGGGGAAATCCAGGCTTTGTTCATCTTTATGAGTGTAAGCCTGTCGGCACTGTCGGTTGACAGGCGGGTACGCTTATCCGTGATGATTCCCCCAGCCGCACTAAACACCCACTCTGACAAGACGCTAGCCGCAGGACAAGCAAGCACCTCCAGGGCATACAGCGCGAGTTCAGGCCACGTGTCCAGCTTCGACACCCAGTAGTTGTAGGGAGCAGAGGCGTCATGGAGGACGGTCGTGCGATCGGCTATGTATTCCCTCACCACACTTTTACAGTGCTCCCGCCAACTCAGCCTTGACTGGGGACCGGTGACACAGTCTTGCTGGGGAGCTATAAAGCTGGCAAAGGCCTTAGAGAGTGTTCCCCTGCCTGCGCTGTACATGCTGCCTGATCTCCGCACCTCCCCTGCTACCTGGCCCTCGGAACTGAGCCTTCTGCCACTAGCGCTGTCGGATGGGAATTTTACCATCAGTTTGTCCGCCAGGGTCCTGTGGTATAGCATCACTCTCGAACCCCTTTCCTCTTCGGGAATGAGAGTGGAAAGGTTCTCCTTATACCGTGGGTCGAGCAGTGTGTACACCCAGTAATCCGTAGTGGCCAGAATGCGTGTAACGCGAGGGTCACAAGAAAGGCATCCTAAGATGAAGTCAGCCATGTGTGCCAGGGTACCTGTACGCAACACATGGCTGTCCTCACTAGGAAGATCACTTTCCAGATCCTCCTCCTCCTCCTCAGGCCATACACGCTGAAAGGATGACAGGCAAGCAGCATGGGTACCCTCAGCAGTGGGCCAAGCTGTCTCTTCCCCCTCCTCCTCCTGCTCCTCCCCCTGCTACTCCTCCTCCTCAACGCGCTGAGATATAGACATGAGGGTGCTCTGACTATCCAGCGACATACTATCTTCCCCCGCCTCCGTTTCCGAGCGCAAAGCGTCTGCCTTTATGCTTTGCAGGGAACTTCTCAAGAGACATAGCAGAAGAATGGTGACGCTAATGATTGCAGCATTGCCGCTCACCATCTGGGTAGACTCCTCAAAGTTTCCAAGGACCTGGCAGATGTCTGCCAACCAGGCCCCCATGTTGGAGTTGTTATTCCACTATAGCTCTACGCTGCTCATAGAGCCTGGCCAACATGTGCAGCGTAGAGTTCCACCGTGTGGGCACGTCACACAGCAGTCGGTGCACTGGCAGATTAAACCGATGTTGCAGGGTCTGCAGGGTGGCAGCGTCTGTTTTGGACTTGCGGAAATGTGCGCTGAGCCGGCGCACCTTTCCGAGCAGGTCTGACAAGCGTGGGTAGCTTTTCAGAAACCGCTGAACCACCAAATTAAAGACGTGGGCCAGGCATGGCACGTGCGTGAGGCTGCCGAGCTGCAGAGCCGCCACCAGGTTACGGCCGTTGTCACACATGACCATGCCCGCTGCTCTGTCAGACCCTGCAGCAGTTCGTGGGCCGTGTGCCTCTTCTCTCCTAAGCTGAGTAGTTTCAGCACGGCCTGCTGACACTTGCCCACCGCTGTTCTGCCACGCCGCGTGACACCGACTGCTGGCGACGTGCTGCTGACACATCTTGATTGCGAGACAGAGGTTGCGTAGGAGGAGGAGGAGGGTGGTTTAGTGGAGGAAGCATACACCGCAGCAGATACCAGCACCGAGCTGGGGCCCGCAATTCTGGGGGTGGGTAGGACGTGAGCAGTCGCAGGCTCTGACTCGGTCCCAGCCTCCACTAAATTCACCCAATGTGCTGTCAGGGAGATATAGTGGCCCTGCCCGCCTGTGCTTGTCCACGAGTCCGTTGTTAAGTGGACCTTGGCAGTAACCGCGTTGGTGAGGGCGCGTACAATGTTGCGGGAGACGTGGTCATGCAGGGCTTGGACGGCACATCGGGAAAAGTAGTGGCGACTGGGAACCGAGTAGCGCGGGGCCGCCGCCGCCATCATGTTTTTGAAAGCCTCCGTTTCCACAAGCCTATACGGCAGCATCTCCAGGCTGATCAATTTGGCTATGTGCACGTTTAACGCTTGAGCGTGCGGGTGCGTGGCGGCGTACTTGCGCTTGCGCTCAAAAAGTTGCGCTATCGACAGCTGGACGCTGCGCTTAGGGACATTGCTGGATGGGGCCGAGGACAGCGGAGGTGAGGGTGTGGGTGCAGGCCGGGAGACGGTCGTGCCTGTGTCCTGAGAGGGGGGTTGGATCTCAGTGGGAGGTTGGGGCACAGGGGGAGAGGCAGTGGTGCAAACCGGAGGCGGTGAACGGCCTTCGTCCCACCTTGTGGGGTGCTTGGCCATCATATGCATGCGCATGCTGGTGGTGGTGAGGCTGGTGGTGGTGGCTCCCCAGCTGATCTTGGCGCGACAAACCTTGCACACCACATTTCGTCTGTCATCTGCACTCTCAGTGAAAAACAGCCACACCTTTGAGCACCTCGGCCTCTGCAGGGTGGCATGGCGCGAGGGGGCGCTTTGGGAAACAGTTGGTGGATTATTCGGTCTGGCCCTGCCTCTACCCCTGGCCACTGCACTGCCTCTTCCAACCTGCCCTGCTGCTGCACTTGCCTCCCCCTCTGAAGACCTGTCCTCAGTAGGCTTAGCAAACCAGGTGGGGTCAGTCACTTCATCGTCCAGCTGCTCTTCCTCCGAATCCTCTGTGCGCTCCTCCCTCGGACTTACTGCCCTTACTACTACCTCACTGATAGACAACTGTGTCTCATCGTCATCATCCTCCTCACCATCTGAAAGCTCTTGAGACAGTTGCTGGAAGTCCCCAGCCTCATCCCCCGGACCCCGGGAACTTCCCAAAGGTTGGGCATCGGTCACGATAAACTCCTCTGGTGGGAGAGGAACCATTGCTGCCCAATCTGGGCAGGGGCCCGAGAACAGTTCCTGGGAGTCTGCCTGCTCCTCAGAATGTGTCATTTTCATGGAGTGAGGAGGCTGGGAGGAAGGAGGAGCAGCAGCCAGAGGATTCAGAGTTGCAGCTGTGGACGGCGTCGAAGACTGGGTGGTCGATAGATTGCTGGATGCACTTTCTGCCATCCACGACAGGACCTGCTCACACTGCTCAGTTTTTAATAAAGGTCTACCGCGTGGACCCATTAATTGTGAGATGAATCTGGGGACCCCTGAAACTTGCCTCTCTCCTAATCCCGCAGCAGTCGGCTGCGATACACCTGGATCAGGAGCTCGGCCTGTGCCCACACCCTGACTTGGGCCTCCGCGTCCTCGCCCGCGTCCACGTGCTCTAGGCCTACCCCTCAGCATGGTGTATTACGGGTAGAGCAGAAACAGAACGCTGTAATTAAATGTGCCGCTTATTGGCCTGTGGTTGGAGGCTGACTTCGCTTACGGAACGCACAGCAGAGCCAGGAAACAATTTTGCGCACGCCTGTAGTGAGACGTAGGTGCGTATGACTGAGCTAGTGGAATTCACAGCGCAGAAGCAGTCAAGTGGCCAAAGGGCAGTGGTAGGCCTTAAGTATTTTGCTTCAATTTTTTTAAATGGTGAGCTGAAACACCAGACAGATACTGTATGCAGCGTATCTATTGTATACTGTTTTGCTCTGGCGCTATGACGGCGGTGATGTAACGGGCACAGCAGAGCCAGGAAACAATTTTGCGCACGCCTGTAGTGAGACGTAGGTGCGTAGGACTGAGCTAGTGGAATTCACAGCACAGAAGCAGTCAAGTGGCCAAAGGGCAGTGGTAGGCCTTAAAGGTGTTGTCCCGAGAAAGCAAGTGGGGGTAAGCACTTCTGTATGGCCATATTAATGCACTTTGTAATATACATCGTGCATTAAATATGAGCCATACAGAAGTTATTCACTTACCTGCTCCGTTGCTGGCGTCCCCGTCTCCATGGTGCCGTCTAATTTCAGCGTCTAATCTCCCGATTAGACGCGCTTGCGCAGAAGGGTCTTCTCCCTTCTCTTGGGTCTCGGCACAAGCGGTGTTCTGGCTCCGCCCCCTTCTACGCATCATCGCGTAGCTCCGCCCCGTCGCGTGTGCCGATTCCAGCCAATCAGGAGGCTGGAATCGGCAATGGACCGCACAGAGCCCACGGTGCACCATGGGAGAAGACCCGCGGTGCATCGTGGGTGAAGATCCTGGCTGCCATCTTAGTAAGGTAAGTAAGAAGTCACCGCAGCGCGGAGATTCAGGTAAGTACTAAACGTTTTTTTTTTAAACACATGCATTGGGTTTGTCTCGCGCCGAACGGGGGGCCTATTGAATTTTTTAAAAAACCGTTTCGGCGCGGGACAACCCCTTTAAGTATTTTGCTTCAATTTTTTTAAATGGTGAGCTGAAACACCAGACAGATACTGTATGCAGTGTATCTATTGTATACTGTTTCCCTCTGGCGCTATGTCGGTGGTGATGTAACGGGCACAGCAGAGCCAGGAAACAATTTTGCGCACGCCTGCAGTGAGACGTAGGTGCGTAGGACTGAGCTAGTGGAATTCACAGCGCAGAAGCAGTCAAGTGGCCAAAGGGCAGTGGTAGGCCTTAAGTATTTTGCTTCAATTTTTTTAAATGGTGAGCTGAAACACCAGACAGATACTGTATGCAGCGTATCTATTGTATACTGTTTCCCTCTGGCACTATGACGGCAGTGATGTAACGGGCACAGCAGAGCCAGGAACCAATTTTGCGCACGCCTGCTGTAACGCTTAGCTGCGTATTGATTAGGTCTACTACCCCCAGCAGACATGCAGTACACTGAAGATGGTCACAGGCAGCCCAAAGATAGGATTTTTCCCCAATTTTTTTTGAAAAAGCCCACTGCCTATATAGACAGTATATCTCTTTCACCTTTCCCTCTTTCCCTGCCTCACCAGTACTGCCCCTATACTTTGTACAAGGACTGCAGACTGAGGACGCTATGGTCTGCACGCCCGATATACAAAAAAAAATAAAATTGTGCAACACTGCTAAAAGCAGCCTCAACAGTACTGCACACGGTCAGATGTGGCCCTAAGAAGGACCGTTGGGGTTCTTGAAGACTAAAATAACACCTAACGCTCTCCCTATAGCAGCTACAGCAAGACAGCACTTTCCCTGATCTCTGTCACCATGCATCTGTGGCGAGCCGCTGGCGGGGCAGATTTAAATACTCGGGTGTCATCTGATCTCGTGTCTTACCCGCTCAAGTTTTGGCTATTCTTTAACCTCATTGGCATACCTACCAAGCATACCGTCTGAGACAGTTTTCAAAGTAAGACAAATATAAAACACAGGTTTATTTACTCTTTAGTATATGTAAGTAAAATAGTTAATTAACATATAGGCATTGAGATCACATGGGTAACAAAGATAAGCATCAATACGTCACCGGATATTGTAGCATCACTCCGCAATCGGGGGATCTCCAGGTACGATTGTCAAGAGGATCCGGATAGTACGCCGATACGTCTATCGACCACAACAAAACGAGTCCCGACTCCTCCCTGAAGATCACTGCTATTTATGCTGTTCTTACATTACGTGGCATATCTGCTTCTGCGCAGTTATGGGTATATACGTCATTCTAATATGGCTATTCAGGTTCTAGACATGCGTAGTAGATGATTGGCAACAAAATATATTGAATATTTTGTCCATGAAGTTATCGACATCTGTGTTATATTATGAGTCATTCTTGCTGTTCTTACCATATATGTTCAAAATATTCTGCTTTAGAACAAATGTTAGCAGAATATTCAGACGGGTCATTAGTTCATTGAAGTTCTGGTTAACTCATACGGCAACTAGTTATTTGATTACCTTAATTTCCCTGCTCTGACACAATCATCCAGTTCAACCGTATCCCATACGTGTCACAATCGGTCCTTAATCATTCACTATTTGCCGTATGATACCATTAAAACTTTTGGTTTTCTACAGAATACCTTATATGCCATGAAACAATTCCATAGCGATAAAAGTATTACAACTATGGCCAATACCAAAACAGGATGTATTAGCCAATTAAGAGTGGTTTGTGCAGATGATGAATAACCCATAAAGATGTCATACCAATGGTGTGACGTGGCATCAGCAATAGCCGATCCCATCTTTACAATTTTGCCAGCTATTACAGTAGTACTTACAATATGCGTTGCCAAAGATCTATTAAGCAATTTAATATGTTGCTGTACTTCTTCTGTGTCTTCTAACAACTTTTTGAATTTGGTCAAATTTAGATCCCAATTTGACACATTTAAAGGCAGTGGTTGCCAATTGACAGCCACTGTCTTGTCTTGTTCAGGTAATAACACAAAGGTCTCATTTTCCCAAACAAGTGCAGATACGTTTCGCAAGCATCCTGAAAATGGGACAACCATCCCAGGTACAACAGGATGATTACTTGCCAAACATACCTCCTGTGGGGCTATTTCAACCATCATCTTAAAAGTGAGTGGCAGCACAGTCCATTCACATACATTGATCGTATTTTGTAATAAGCATGGTTCATAAACAGCCGATTGGACCTTGCATATGGTCCCTTCTAATGTATCATCACACAATGATAAATCATGAGTTCTATTTTGGTCATCAATGTAAATCCCGTTAAATCTAGGTACCCAGAAATGCATATCTTCTGGAACACCTATAAGTAAGGGGAGAACTACAAACTTACACATCACATTCTTTTTAGTAACATTGTATATGAATATGGTCCCTTTACATAATATATCATTGCAAACCATTTTCTGCGCCTCCAACTGTATCCAATCAGTCTCAGTTATAGTCTGATTGAACACGGTCCTCCACACTTGCTCATTGCCAGTCATGAGCATAGTTTGAAGTGTGTTCTTTTGTTGTTGCTGATAAATGGTCTGCAAGGTACATATTGACCAATTAACATAGTTAGATATGTTAGAATTTATTTCATATGAAAACCTATTAGATGCATCTTGCAAATCAAGCATTATTGTGTCCACATCCGTTTGCATACTAAAGGGCTGCCATATAGTGGGCATCCAGTTAGCCTGCAATGTGAGCACATCTTTAATACCACTTCCCGCGTTATGCATTCGATTAGCTAAAGTCTCTATATCAAAACCATTAATAGTCCCAGAAAGCGCTCCGTAGCCTCCGAGTAAGGTATCATACCAAGCTCGACGGGAACGCTTGGTAGGACAAGTCCTTGAGGGTGGAAACTGCACGGAGGCTTGTATAACAGTCTTTTGAGCATCTCGTCCCACCAGGCGACAGGTGGATGGAACCCTTTTTATATGTCCAGGATCTATTTTAGAAGCATTAATGTTCACGAATACCAGGAACTGGCCCCACATGGCCCGATTCTCGATCTCCGTTGCATTCCCACACGTAATTACTTCTGTCTCATTTAAGGGAAATGAAAACTGCACTCCCGTATTTGTACAATTCTGAACATATTGTATCACCAGGGAGTAATTGAGATATGGCAACTCTTTTGGTCTCTGACAGCAGGACACTTTCACAAGTGACGTAATGTTTATTTGTCCCGTTGCCTTATGCAGTGCATATGAAGGACGGTAAGTCGAACTTATATGCGATAATGGATTTCCACTCCAGATAGTCCCATCAAAGGTAATATTCACGATATAACATTTCTGGTTGGCTTCACAAGTGAAGTTGTCTTGCTTCCTGGTTCGGGTTGAATTCCTCCAGCCCCACGAATAGTCATTCCTTCCGGTGTCATTGACGCGGATCCCTGGCGTCCACGCATCACCTACTGCGAACACCGAACACATGACGCCAAGGATTCCAAAAATGATTATGTGATTCTAGAGAAGGCAAGGAAACAAGCATTATTCCCGCAAATAGCACTTTTCTTGTGGGACATATTCCCATTTCTCTACTCCGGGTCGCATAATAAGCAAAGTTCGATCTTTCCCCACAGCAATAACCTCTGCCGGGGAGGGCAGTCCTTGGTGATTCTGAACCCATATTTTGGCCCCTACATTAGTAACATTAGTTGAGCCAAAGCCTTTATCTCCTCTTACTGTAAGTTCAGTGGGAGCTGCCCCTTCTTCCACTTGTGTCAGATACACTGGTATTAGTAGCAGCTGTGCCATGCGCTCCTTTTTCCCTATTATCAGAGGATCTGTTCCTAAATTTATCATGATTACTTTAATTTCCCCCTGATAATCCGCATCTATGACTCCGCCTAGGACTACTGCACTTCTCAGAGCAAAACTTGATCTAGTGGCTATCTGCCCGAAGTGATTCTCCGGGATCTTGCATCCTATCCCTGTGGGAATAGTACTCACCTTTCCCGGGGCTATCACCACCGTATCAAGAGCGTATAGATCCAACCCTGCAGCGGCAGGAGTGGCTCTATAAGGTGCCTGCGCATCTGGATTAATTTTCCAGTATAAGATTGTCTCTACCTTAGCTACATCTATACTGAGATTGGGTGTTAGCATGTGCATTAAGGGTGTCATAGAATCAGTGATGGGCCTGTTGTTGATAATCTGTAAAGCAGCAGTCAGATTATCTCTCCATTGACCATATTTGTCGGTCTCAGTGAGCTTCTTCAGGGTAGATTTTAATAACCCATTCATTCGTTCCACCAGGCCCGCGGCCTGTGGATAGTAGGGCATATGATATACCCATTCTATGTTGTTTTTACTGGCATACTCTTTTACCTGATTTCCGGTAAAATGTGAACCATTGTCTGTCTGGATCTGCAGGGGAGTCCCATAATACTGGGTAATAACTTCCAGAGTACGTAAAGTACTCCATTGTGTTGCTGTTTTACACGGGAATCCCACCATCAGACCTGAGAATGTATCTACTGCTGTACAAATATACTTACATCCTCTGCTCTCAGGGAGGGGCCCTACAAAATCCATCTGCCAAATCTGCGCTGGCAACTGGCCTCTCCCTATGTGTCCCATTACTGTATGAGGCACTTCTCGTTTTTGAACATGTTGACATACTGGACATTGCGCGATTACTTGTTTGATCATGTCCACTGTCAATGGGATACCTCTTTCTTGTGCCCACCTGTAAGTGGCCTTCTCTCCCAAGTGTCCACTTTTTTGGTGAGCCCAAACAGCTGTACCTTGAAGCCATGCTTCCTTTTCCTTGTCAGGTTCTTGTACGGCAACAGAAATCGATGCTGCCGCATCTGCTTGAGAATTAAATAAATGTTCCAATGAGTCAAGAGGGACATGAGCATCAACATGAAACACAGTACTTTTAGTACTCCTAATGAATTCCTCTATATCTTGCCAAAGCTCCTTCCCCCACAATTCCTTACCATGAATGTTCCAGTCGTTCTTCTTCCATCCCATGATCCAAGTGGCCAAACCATTGGCAACTGACCATGAGTCCGTATACAAATGACATTCTTGCCCTTGTTCCTGCTTCAGAGCTAAGAATACTGCACAAAGTTCTGCATATTGACTACTCTTACCTTCTCCTTCCATGACCAACGTCTTGTCTAATTTTGGATTAAAGGCTACACTTTTCCATCTACGTCTTCCACTGATATACTTGGCCGAACCATCCGTGAACCAAGCATGCTCTTTTTGGGAGTCTGTCAACTCAGAGTAAGGTATTCCCCACTTTACTGGGGATTCCTCCATTTGCGCTACTGGTGTAACCTGACCATCTGGAGGGATATCAGCTATCTTTTCATGCAGGGCAGCTGTCCCCCCTTCACCTTTTTTCGCTCTTTCCGAGATGTACCATTTCCACTTAATGATACTCTGCTCCTGGGCATGTCCTATCCGATTGGACTTTGGATTAGATAATACCCAACTCATGATGGGTATTTGCGGCCTTAGAAGGACTATGTGTCCTGTCGTCAATTGTTCAGTATCCACCAGGGCCCAATAACATGCCAACAGCTGTTGCTCCAGTGGAGTGTATTTTTCTCCTGCATCTGGTAATTTCCGATTCCAGAAGCCTAGTGGCACTCTTTTGCCCCCTTGCTTCTGCCACAATGACCAGTTTGCATACATATGCTGAACTGATACATGAAGTTCTATCTCACCATCTTGTAAAGGCCATAAATCTACAGCCTGTTGTATGGCTTCTTTTACTGCTTCAAATGCAACCTGTTGCTCTTCTCCCCACGTGAACTCGTACTTCTTGCGAGTCACCTTGTAAAGAGGAGCAAGAAGCTGCCCCAGATGCGGAATGTGTTGTCTCCAGAATCCAAACAATCCTATGTAGGATTGTGTTTCCTTCTTGTCTTTTGGAGTGGGAAAATTTAAAATTTTCTGCCTTGCCTTAGGGAGAATCTCCCTATGGCCCTTATTCCATTGAATTCCTAAGAATTTCACCGTCTGAGAGGGGCCCTGCACCTTGCTATCATTTATTTCCCATCCTTTTTCTCGCAAATGATGCAACAGTCTGTCCAATTGTTTCTTTACAGATTGTTCATCCGGTCCCTGAATCATTATATCATCGATATAATGTGAAAACTGCATTTCTGATGGTAAATCAAACTCATCCAAATGTTCTGCCACCGTCCGGTGACAGATGGTTGGACTATGTATCCAACCTTGTGGCAATCGAGTGAACGTATATTGACGTCCTTGCCACGTAAAGGCAAACTGATCTTGCGCCTTTTCTTCTATTGGAATTGTGAAGAAGGCTTGTGCGATATCAATCACAGCGTACCATTGTCCACTGTGACTTTGGATCTGCTCCACAATTGTAATGGTGTCTGGGACAGCTGCCGTCAAGGGAGGTGTTTGTTTATTCAATTCCCTGTAATCGACAGTCATCCTGCAAGACCCATCACTCTTCTTCACAGGCCATACCGGATTGTTCCATGCTGTGGTTGCAGGCCTCACAACCCCAGCATCGACCAAATCCTTAATGGTTTCTCCTATTTCCTTGTGACCTCCAGGAATTCTGTATTGCTTCATAGCAACCAGTTTTCCTGCAGGAGGGATGTGTACGGGTGGCATTTTGACCTTTCCCACCGTAACTGGACAAGCTTTTATCCCTATTTTCCTTACGCCAAAGGCAAACTTACCATCTTCGAGGTGTAGTGTCAATCCTTTCAGAATATCTATGCCAATGATATATTCCGGAATAGGTACTACTAACACCGTGTATTTACGTAAGGGCAAATTGCCCAGTTTCAAAGTTACCTGTGTCTGTACTCCCTCAGTAACTTTTCCTCCCAATCCTGAAATATTAACTTTTGGACCTTTAAACTTTTTGGGATTTCCATAAATCAGAGTAGCCTCCGCCCCTGTATCTACTAAAGCTGGGACCCTTTGGACATTACCCCCTTTCCAATGTATGGCTAGCGGGACGTAGGGTCTGTCATCCCGCCTAACCCAGACAGGGGCTTGGCTTGCTACCTATGCGGAATCAGAATCTGATTCCTCCAGGAGCGGAGCAGATGGCTTCAAATGGTCCTGCACTTGGGTAGCTACCATTGCAGCCATCTCCTTCCATGGATAGATCTTTTGAAAGTCCTCCCACTCTAATTTCTTAGGCTCTGAATTAGTGACCTGCTTCTCTCTCTTTTTAGAAGTTTTTGGGGCCACTGAATCTTCCCTTTTATCCACCTTTTTGTTGGATAATACCTTCTGTTTATAAAGACGCCACAAATCACCTGTATCTTTTCCATCAATGGCGTCCTTGGAGACTCCAGCTTTCAGGAGAGCCTGAAACATATCTCTACGAGATACCCTTGGCACTCCTGAATCACCAGTCCCCTGGGAACTAGGATTCCTAGACCTATCACGATCTGTTCGCTTTTCCTCTCTATCCCAGTTTCCCATATCTTGCAATTCCCGCATTCTAGCCACGACCGCAGACATTGGCTCATTAGTCATGGATAGAAGTAGGGTCATCATCACGGCTTTATAAGCCGAAGGTGCAGTCTTAATTAAACGATTTCTAACTCCTGCTGTCAGCCGAGTCTCCAAATAATCTTCCATATGCTCGATGATAATTAATGAGACCCTCATAGCTTCCTCCTTCAACCTTTCAATGCCATCCCTGATAGTGTACCAAGGTTTGTCATTGATTGGAATGTCTGCCTCTGTTGGGAATTTATTAAGAAACCCATTGGTTACTATATTAAACAGGGAAATAGCACTTTCTCCTTGATGATTAGGAAAATATTCTCTAAAATTTCTACTGATTACTGGATCTCTAGTTAGAGTAACAAATCTCATTGCATCTTTTGGATCCAACATTACCCCAGTCGCCCCGTGCTCAAATAGACGGACCAACCATGGTATGTCAGATTCCCCAGGCCTTTGCCTAAATCTACTCAGTATATCATCAACTTCTGACTGAGAAAAATCCTCTAGGGTAAGCCTGGTGCGCCTATGTGGCACCAATTCTTCTTGCACCAACAGTCTCCCATCGGCATCGTACATATAGTTTCCCTGATCGTCATACCTGGGCAACCTTTGCCCATCATGACCTACGATAGGCTGGGTATCGGGTCCATATTCAGTAGTTTCCTTCCTTCTGCTAATGGGCTGGGCACGTTTTAAAGCAGGTGGATCAATTATTGGATTGGGTGGGTCTTCCCAATCCCCCTTATGCCAGTCCTCCTCCCCCGAAGAAGATGAGGAATCCCATAAGTCTCCATCCCACTTATCTGGGTCCCAGTTCACAGAAGCAGAAGCTATAGCTTTCGATACCTTTCGCTTATCAACTTTACCTTTACGCCCCTTATATTTATTCTGAGCAACTTTTACAACAGCCTTTTCTGCAATATTCTGGTAATGTTCTATTTTTTCCTTTATCAGCCTTTGGTTACATTCCAACACCACTCTCTTTCCTTCAGATTCTGCTAACTTTTGTTCCGTCTGATTAAGTTTTCTTATTAGTTGGGACTTCTTCTTATGGATATTCCTATAGGCTGAGGCCAATACCCAATTTCTCCTACCCAACTGAACTGCGTCACCTGCCTTGGCAGGGGTCTCCTCGAGTACCTTAACGACATCGAGGGGCTCTGAATCTTTTAGCTTACTATCCCATGATTCTGCAAGCCCACTATGCATCAACTCCTGAGCTAATATATCATAGGGACCCTCGGACCAGCCGGGGATGTCTATTTTCTGAACGATTTTAGTTTTATCTTTCTTGGTTCTTTTTCTAAACATATTGTTGTCTTATTGGCAAAATGCCAATTGGTGAAACTTTTTGCACAGAGGTCCCCTTTACAAAATTTTGGCAACGTGCCAATCTGGTGAAACTTTGCACAGAGGTCCCCCTTACGGCGAGGCACCACCCTGCAAACTGGCACCGATTTCCCGAGTCCTGTCTCAAAGTTACAGAACTCCGAAAATTTTGGCAACGTGCCAATTTGGTGAAACTCTGCACAGAGTTCCCCTTTACAAAATTTTGGCAACGTGCCAATCTGGTGAAACTTTGCACAGAGGTCCCCCTTACGGCGAGGCACCACCCTGCAAACTGGCACCGATTTCCCGAGTCCTGTCTCAAAGTTACAGAACTCCGAAAATTTTGGCAACGTGCCAATTGGTGAAATTTTGCACAAAGGTCCCGCTTATTGCTAGACACAACCGTGCAAACTGGCACCAATCTCCCAAGTCCTGTCTCAAAGTTACAGAACTTATAAAATTTTGGCAGTATGCCAATGGGTTCAACAGGGACTACTTACTGCAACTATCAATGTGTATTTACTATTATTACTCTATCACTTATCAAAGCAAAGTTATAACCATTTGAACCCCTTGGCAATGGGCCAAAAATCTAATATGGTGACAGCAGCCCCCCGTGCACTGAGAAGCACTGTCACAATACCAAATTATACAGTAATATAACCTTACCAAAGACAACAATATCCTGCCAGACTACGCCAATTTATGTCTTACCCGCTCAAGTTTTGGCTATTCTTTAACCTCATTGGCATACCTACCAAGCATACCGTCTGAGACAGTTTTCAAAGTAAGACAAATATAAAACACAGGTTTATTTACTCTTTAGTATATGTAAGTAAAATAGTTAATTAACATATAGGCATTGAGATCACATGGGTAACAAAGATAAGCATCAATACGTCACCGGATATTGTAGCATCACTCCGCAATCGGGGGATCTCCAGGTACGATTGTCAAGAGGATCCGGATAGTACGCCGATACGTCTATCGACCACAACAAAACGAGTCCCGACTCCTCCCTGAAGATCACTGCTATTTATGCTGTTCTTACATTACGTGGCATATCTGCTTCTGCGCAGTTATGGGTATATACGTCATTCTAATATGGCTATTCAGGTTCTAGACATGCGTAGTAGATGATTGGCAACAAAATATATTGAATATTTTGTCCATGAAGTTATCGACATCTGTGTTATATTATGAGTCATTCTTGCTGTTCTTACCATATATGTTCAAAATATTCTGCTTTAGAACAAATGTTAGCAGAATATTCAGACGGGTCATTAGTTCATTGAAGTTCTGGTTAACTCATACGGCAACTAGTTATTTGATTACCTTAATTTCCCTGCTCTGACACAATCATCCAGTTCAACCGTATCCCATACGTGTCACATCTCGCCAGCCACTCACTGCAGAGGGGTGGTATAGGGCTGGAACGTCACAGAGGGAAGTTGTAATGCCTTCCATGTCTTTCTATTGGCCAGAAAAGCGCGCAAATGTCTCAGAGATGAAGGTGAAAGTAACTTGAACATCGCGTGGTGTTCGTCTCGAGTAACGAGTATCTCGAACACCCTAATACTCGAACGAGCATCAAGCTCGGACGAGTACGCTCGCTCATCTCTATAAGAAACCCAAAAAAAATCTATCGCAGAATTGATGCGTTTTCTCTCCCTGCTATCATTAAAAAAAACTGAAAGTTTTACAATATAGTCTATGTACCCAAAAATTGCACTGCTAAAAACTACAGTTTGCCACTCAAAAAGCAAGCCCTTATACGGCCGCATCGAAGAACAAATAAAGTTATAAATTTTGAAAATGAAGATTAAAATCCGACAAAAATCGTTGTCCAAAAGTACTATGCCCAAAATAGGCCATGTCCTAAACGGGTCACGTGTATACAGTATTCTTTTTAAATGTTTTCACCTTTTTTTAATACACTAAACACCCATTTTTTTATTCATATTTTTTATAGATTTGCTTTTCAGTCGCTGCATTCCAGGAGACATTATGTTTTTTTATTTTTCCATCAATGGAACCTCTGAGTGCTGTTTTTTTTTTTTGTTTTTTTTTTTTGCGGGATGAACTCTAGTACCCTGTTGTACTGCCTCCAGCTTGAATACAAGATGTGATACGGGTGGACATGGAGGCTCTAGTACCCTGTTGTACCACCTCTAGCTTGTATACAAGATGTGATACGGGCAGGCATTGTGGCTTAGTACCCTGTTGTACTGCCTCAAGCTTGGATACAAGATGTGATACAGGCGGGCATGGAGGCTCTAGTACCCTGTTGTACCACCTCTAGCTTGGATACAAGATGTGATACGGACAGGCATGGAGGCTCTAGTACCCTGTTGTACCACCTCTAGCTTGGATACAAGATGTGATACGGACAGGCATGGAGGCTCTAGTACCCTGTTGCACCACCTCTAGCTTGTATACAAGATGTGATACGGGCAGGCATTGTGGCTTAGTACCCTGTTGTACTGCCTCAAGCTTGGATACAAGATGTGATACAGGCGGGCATGGAGGCTCTAGTACTCTGTTGTACCGCCTCCAGCTTGGATACAAGATGTGATATTGGGGCATGGAGGCTCTAGTACCCTGTTGTACCGTCTCTAGCTTGGATACAAGATGTGTAATATGGATGGACATGGAGGCTCTAGTATTCTGTTGTACCGCCTCTAGCTTGTATACAACATGTGATATGGGGGACAATGGAGGCATACAGGTTCCATATGGTATTATGTGTCCACATATGCTGTAACTGAGCCTCTAGATCATGCAAATTCGTAGGTTGTGGGAGTTGGCATCCCAAATGGTCATATATATGTTCTATTGGTGATGAATCTGGTGACCAGGCAGCCACAGAAGTGTGACTATGTTGTGGAGGCATTCCTGTGAACCCCTTAAGTGTGCGGCCAACACTGGCGTACCATGAGAGGTTGCAATGGCAACCGGGCCCCTCAGCAAATGGGGGCTCATGGACCCCTGCCAGGTGCCGCTTCACCGCTGCTGCCTGTGGGCCACCTTTCAGCCACAGCCTGACCGCCGTGGCCGGCGGTCCTACACTCTAGACGGAGAGGGCCGTTACCAGGGGAGCAGGCTGCTAACTCCTCGGGCACGGATTCCTCCCACTGAGAGACTGCAGTTGTCATTGGTCGCAACTGCCAGACGCAGGATTGGTACAGCTACTAGTGCACTGACAGTGTCGGGCAGCGTAGGAGACCGGAGGAGGTGGTAAATTTTATAATCTTTCCCTCTATCTATCTGTTTATTTCTGGTATAAGTTACATATCTTTCTGTATATAATTGCACTTTTTGCACACAATTAAAAAACGCATCAAAAACTCACGCGGTTTTTAATAGTGTTTGTAGTTTCTTAGAAATGTTTGTGGTTTTTGAATACCGCATGCAGGTTTTTTACATGTGTTTTTCTTAATTGTGGTTCAAAAGTACAAAAAAAAGTACAAAAAAACGCTAAGGCTGCTCCAAGACATGCGTTCAGAAAACACAGCTTAAAATTGTGGGGTTTTTACCTCAATTTTGAGCAGCATATTTGAACGCATGGTAAAGCAGTTTTAATGCACCCTATTATTGTGATGGGTGGAGAAGTGCATTAGAAAACACAAAAACAGGACAAATAGCTCTCAAAAATCACTGCTTCCGAGCTCACGTCTGAGTAATCGCATTCAAATGAATGGGAACAGTGTACTGCAATAAAAAGCGGTGTGTGTGAGAGTGGCCTAAGGGGTTACAAACAAATTTTCTTGTAGTGCAGGAAATGTGTTAATGGGGCTAAGTCATGTATGGAAATTCGTTTTGCAGTTGTATGCAGCATGATTTAGGTATGGGGATGCGGTGAGAAAGGAAAAGAGGGTGGCATGGCGCGAGGGGGCGCTTTGGGAAACAGTTGGTGGATTATTCGGTCTGGCCCTGCCTCTACCCCTGGCCACTGCACTGCCTCTTCCAACCTGCCCTGCTGCTGCACTTGCCTCCCCCTCTGAAGACCTGTCCTCAGTAGGCTTAGCAAACCAGGTGGGGTCAGTCACTTCATCGTCCAGCTGCTCTTCCTCCGAATCCTCTGTGCGCTCCTCCCTCGGACTTACTGCCCTTACTACTACCTCACTGATAGACAACTGTGTCTCATCGTCATCATCCTCCTCACCATCTGAAAGCTCTTGAGACAGTTGCTGGAAGTCCCCAGCCTCATCCCCCGGACCCCGGGAACTTCCCAAAGGTTGGGCATCGGTCACGATAAACTCCTCTGGTGGGAGAGGAACCATTGCTACCCAATCTGGGCAGGGGCCCGAGAACAGTTCCTGGGAGTCTGCCTGCTCCTCAGAATGTGTCATTTTCATGGAGTGAGGAGGCTGGGAGGAAGGAGGAGCAGCAGCCAGAGGATTCAGAGTTGCAGCTGTGGACGGCGTCGAAGACTGGGTGGTCGATAGATTGCTGGATGCACTTTCTGCCATCCACGACAGGACCTGCTCACACTGCTCAGTTTTTAATAAAGGTCTACCGCGTGGACCCATTAATTGTGAGATGAATCTGGGGACCCCTGAAACTTGCCTCTCTCCTAATCCCGCAGCAGTCGGCTGCGATACACCTGGATCAGGAGCTCGGCCTGTGCCCACACCCTGACTTGGGCCTCCGCGTCCTCGCCCGCGTCCACGTGCTCTAGGCCTACCCCTCAGCATGGTGTATTACGGGTAGAGCAGAAACAGAACGCTGTAATTAAATGTGCCGCTTATTGGCCTGTGGTTGGAGGCTGACTTCGCTTACGGAACGCACAGCAGAGCCAGGAAACAATTTTGCGCACGCCTGTAGTGAGACGTAGGTGCGTATGACTGAGCTAGTGGAATTCACAGCGCAGAAGCAGTCAAGTGGCCAAAGGGCAGTGGTAGGCCTTAAGTATTTTGCTTCAATTTTTTTAAATGGTGAGCTGAAACACCAGACAGATACTGTATGCAGCGTATCTATTGTATACTGTTTTGCTCTGGCGCTATGACGGCGGTGATGTAACGGGCACAGCAGAGCCAGGAAACAATTTTGCGCACGCCTGTAGTGAGACGTAGTTGCGTAGGACTGAGCTAGTGGAATTCACAGCACAGAAGCAGTCAAGTGGCCAAAGGGCAGTGGTAGGCCTTAAAGGTGTTGTCCCGAGAAAGCAAGTGGGGGTAAGCACTTCTGTATGGCCATATTAATGCACTTTGTAATATACATCGTGCATTAAATATGAGCCATACAGAAGTTATTCACTTACCTGCTCCGTTGCTGGCGTCCCCGTCTCCATGGTGCCGTCTAATTTCAGCGTCTAATCTCCCGATTAGACGCGCTTGCGCAGAAGGGTCTTCTCCCTTCTCTTGGGTCTCGGCACAAGCGGTGTTCTGGCTCCGCCCCCTTCTACGCGTCATCGCGTAGCTCCGCCCCGTCGCGTGTGCCGATTCCAGCCAATCAGGAGGCTGGAATCGGCAATGGACCGCACAGAGCCCACGGTGCACCATGGGAGAAGACCCGCGGTGCATCGTGGGTGAAGATCCTGGCTGCCATCTTAGTAAGGTAAGTAAGAAGTCACCGCAGCGCGGAGATTCAGGTAAGTACTAAACGGTTTTTTTTTAAACACATGCATTGGGTTTGTCTCGCGCCGAACGGGGGGCCTATTGAATTTTTTAAAAAACCGTTTCGGCGCAGGACAACCCCTTTAAGTATTTTGCTTCAATTTTTTTAAATGGTGAGCTGAAACGCCAGACAGATACTGTATGCAGTGTATCTATTGTATACTGTTTCCCTCTGGCGCTATGACGGTGGTGATGTAACGGGCACAGCAGAGCCAGGAAACAATTTTGCGCACGCCTGCAGTGAGACGTAGGTGCATAGGACTGAGCTAGTGGAATTCACAGCGCAGAAGCAGTCAAGTGGCCAAAGGGCAGTGGTAGGCCTTAAGTATTTTGCTTCAATTTTTTTAAATGGTGAGCTGAAACACCAGACAGATACTGTATGCAGCGTATCTATTGTATACTGTTTCCCTCTGGCACTATGACGGCAGTGATGTAACGGGCACAGCAGAGCCAGGAAACAATTTTGCGCACGCCTGCTGTAACACTTAGCTGCGTATTGATTAGGTCTACTACCCCCAGCAGACATGCAGTACACTGAAGATGGTCACAGGCAGCCCAAAGATAGGATTTTTCCCCAATTTTTTTTGAAAAAGCCCACTGCCTATATAGACAGTATATCTCTTTCACCTTTCCCTCTTTCCCTGCCTCACCAGTACTGCCCCTATACTTTGTACAAGGACTGCAGACTGAGGACGCTATGGTCTGCACGCCCGATATACAAAAAAAAATAAAATTGTGCAACACTGCTAAAAGCAGCCTCAACAGTACTACACACGGTCAGATGTGGCCCTAAGAAGGACCGTTGGGGTTCTTGAAGACTAAAATAACACCTAACGCTCTCCCTATAGCAGCTACAGCAAGACAGCACTTTCCCTGATCTCTGTCACCATGCATCTGTGGCGAGCCGCTGGCGGGGCAGATTTAAATACTCGGGTGTCATCTGATCTCGCCAGCCACTCACTGCAGAGGGGTGGTATAGGGCTGGAACGTCACAGAGGGAAGTTGTAATGCCTTCCATGTCTTTCTATTGGCCAGAAAAGCGCGCAAATGTCTCAGAGATGAAGGTGAAAGTAACTTGAACATCGCGTGGTACTCGTCTCGAGTAACGAGTATCTCGAACACCCTAATACTCGAACGAGCATCAAGCTCGGACGAGTACGCTCGCTCATCTCTATAAGAAACCCAAAAAAAATCTATCGCAGAATTGATGCGTTTTCTCTCCCTGCTATCATTAAAAAAAACTGAAAGTTTTACAATATAGTCTATGTACCTAAAAATTGCACTGTTAAAAACTACAGTTTGCCACTCAAAAAGCAAGCCCTTATACGGCCGCATCGAAGAACAAATAAAGTTATACATTTTGAAAATGAAGATTAAAATCCGACAAAAATCGTTGTCCAAAAGTACTATGCCCAAAATAGGCCATGTCCTAAACGGGTCACGTGTATACAGTATTCTTTTTAAATGTTTTCACCTTTTTTTAATACACTAAACACCCATTTTTTTATTCATATTTTTTATAGATTTGCTTTTCAGTCGCTGCATTGCAGGAGACATTATGTTTTTTTATTTTTCCATCAATGGAACCTCTGAGTGCTGTTTTTTTTTTTTTGGTTTTGTTTTTTGCGGGATGAACTCTAGTACCCTGTTGTACTGCCTCCAGCTTGAATACAAGATGTGATACGGGTGGACATGGAGGCTCTAGTACCCTGTTGTACCACCTCTAGCTTGTATACAAGATGTGATACGGGCAGGCATTGTGGCTTAGTACCCTGTTGTACTGCCTCAAGCTTGGATACAAGATGTGATACAGGCGGGCATGGAGGCTCTAGTACTCTGTTGTACCGCCTCCAGCTTGGATACAAGATGTGATATTGGGGCATGGAGGCTCTAGTACCCTGTTGTACCGTCTCTAGCTTGGATACAAGATGTGTAATATGGATGGACATGGAGGCTCTAGTATTCTGTTGTACCACCTCTAGCTTGTATACAACATGTGATATGGGGGACAATGGAGGCATACAGGTTCCATATGGTATTATGTGTCCACATATGCTGTAACTGAGCCTCTAGATCATGCAAATTCGTAGGTTGTGGGAGTTGGCATCCCAAATGGTCATATATATGTTCTATTGGTGATGAATCTGGTGACCAGGCAGCCACAGAAGTGTGACTATGTTGTGGAGGCATTCCTGTGAACCCCTTAAGTGTGCGGCCAACACTGGCGTACCATGAGAGGTTGCAATGGCAACCGGGCCCCTCAGCAAATGGGGGCTCATGGACCCCTGCCAGGTGCCGCTTCACCGCTGCTGCCCGTGGGCCACCTTTCAGCCACAGCCTGACCGCCGTGGCCGGCGGTCCTACACTCTAGACGGAGAGGGCCGTTACCAGGGGAGCAGGCTGCTAACTCCTCGGGCACGGATTCCTCCCACTGAGAGACTGCAGTTGTCATTGGTCGCAACTGCCAGACGCAGGATTGGTACAGCTACTAGTGCACTGACAGTGTCGGGCAGCGTAGGAGACCGGAGGAGGTGGTAAATTTTATAATCTTTCCCTCTATCTATCTGTTTATTTCTGGTATAAGTTACATATCTTTCTGTATATAATTGCACTTTTTGCACACAATTAAAAAACGCATCAAAAACTCACGCGGTTTTTAATAGTGTTTGTAGTTTCTTAGAAATGTTTGTGGTTTTTGAATACCGCATGCAGGTTTTTTACATGTGTTTTTCTTAATTGTGGTTCAAAAGTACAAAAAAAAGTACAAAAAAACGCTAAGGCTGCTCCAAGACATGCGTTCAGAAAACACAGCTTAAAATTGTGGGGTTTTTACCTCAATTTTGAGCAGCATATTTGAACGCATGGTAAAGCAGTTTTAATGCACCCTATTATTGTGATGGGTGGAGAAGTGCATTAGAAAACACAAAAACAGGACAAATAGCTCTCAAAAATCACTGCTTCCGAGCTCACGTCTGAGTAATCGCATTCAAATGAATGGGAACAGTGTACTGCAATAAAAAGCGGTGTGTGTGAGAGTGGCCTAAGGGGTTACAAACAAATTTTCTTGTAGTGCAGGAAATGTGTTAATGGGGCTAAGTCATGTACGGAAATTCGTTTTGCAGTTGTATGCAGCATGATTTAGGTATGGGGATGCGGTGAGAAAGGAAAAGAGGGGGGGGGGGGGCGCGTAAGCTGAACTTTTGCACCCGGGCCCCTGAGCCTTTTGGTACACCCCAAATAGTAAACGTAAGAAAAAAGAAATTTTCTTACCCTTTTAATAGAGCTCTGAGAAGTCTGTCCATCCTTTTTGGTGGAGGGTTACTAGGCTGTCAGCTGGACGAAGGATGCGCCTTGGGGCCCCACATTATGATGTCGCAGCAAGTCTGCAAAACAGCTATACTTTGCTTGTGTCAAATCTATATTTATAAAATTGAATGTATGCGTGTCTGTCTGTCTGTCAGTCTGTTTGTCCTTTATGCGCTACTACACCATTCATCCGATCACCATGAAACTTTGGGAAGTTGTTGAGTACACTCCTGGGAAGATTACTGGCATAGTACATCTATCCTATGATAAATGGCATGCGTGCGAGCGTCGTCGACAGTTACGCCCCCCCCCCCCCCACGTAGATCGTTCGATTTCCATCATTGCCACTAATTCTCTCACTTCCCGATGTCGTAAAAACATGAAATTTGGCAGGAGCATTGATTGTCATAAATAGGAAAAGCTAATGGGTCCCAACTTGATTATTCAATTCTAAGCGCAAAAGAATTAGCGTCCAAATTTTACGTACAGAATCTAATTCTCTCACTTCCCAATGTCATAGAAACTTGAAATTTGGCACGAGCATTGATTATGTCATAAATAGGAAAAGTTAAAAGGTCCCAACGCGATTATTCAATTCTAAGCACAAAAGAATTAGCGTCCAAATTTTACGTACGGAATCTAATTCTCTCACTTCCTGATGTCATCTATATATATATAAAAAATGAATATATGTCTGTCTGTCTGTCCTTTATGCATTACTACACAATTCATCCAATCGCCATGAAACTTTGGGAAGTTGTTGAGTACATTCCTGGAAAGATTAGTGGCATAGTACAACTATCCTACGATAGGTGGCGCGTGTGCGAGCATCGTCAACAGTTATGCCCCCCAAACAAAGATCGTTTGATTTCCATCTCAAGCACGAAAGCAAAAGGCATTACGAGCAACGGGATGCGTGTTCAACTACAAAATGATGCATCCGCTGAACGTTTCACAAGACAATTGCTGGATATTAATAATGCTGAGGTAAAATGAAAGCTGTGCTGTGATTGGTTGCTAGTTCTTATACTACTGAGGTTACATGAAAGCTGTGTTGTGATTGGTTGCTATATATTATACCGCTGAGGTAAAATGAATGCTGCGCTGTGAATGGTTGCTATTTTTTATATTGCTGAGGCAGAATAAAAGTTGCGCTGTGATTAGTTGTTATTTCTCTTACTGCTGAGGTAACATGAAAGCTGCGCTGTGATTGGGTGTTATATATTATAAAGCTGAGGTTACATGTAAGCTATGCTGCGATTGGTTGTTATTAGAGATGAGCGAGCGTACTCGGATAAGCGGTACTCGCTCGAGTAATTGGCTTTATCCGAATATCGCTGTGCTCGGGGCTAAAGATTCGGGTGCCGCTCCGGCTGACAGGTGAGTCGCAGCGGGGAGCAGGGGAGAGCGGGCGGGAGAGAAGGAAAGAAAGATCTTACTTCCGTTCCTCCCCGCTCTCCCCTGCAGCTCCCCGCTCCGTGCCGGCACCCGAATCTTTAGCCCCGAGCACAGCGGTACTCGGATAAAGCCAATTACTCGAGCGAGGAGTGCTTATCCGAGTACGCTCGCTCATCTCTAGTTGTTATATATTATACCACTGAGGTAACATGAAAGCTGCGCTGTGATTGGTTGTTATCTAGATATATAAAAAGAAATGTATGTATGTATGTCTGTCTTCGCAGCAACGCTGCTCTGGAAATCATGACACGTCACACTCAGTTTGGTGTAATCTGAATGATCTCCGATTTATATTCATACAACAGACCTTTTATAATTTTAAATTTAAAGGGTATGCCTATCTACCAAGCCAATAAAAAAACAAGTGTGCATTTCTTTTACAAAAACATGTTTATAGAACATAAGTTCTGCTTTGTCATCTTAGTTTTGCTATTCGAGAACACGCCATGACATTAATTTCTTTCTTATCAAGGGTTTTTCTACTGGCTGTGTCATCTAGATAAACGTCTAAAGCAGCTATGCTAGACTACGCCCATATCTAGAAACCACTTAATATGAAATATCTGTGGGTGCCTTTCTTAAAGCTGCACATACAATTTTGATCATATAAGGAAATATAAAGCTAGAGTCGGCCTTGCTACACAATTTTATATATTCCCTAACAGCGGGAACCGGGAGCCAGCTAAGTAAGCTAAGAATCCCTGGACTCCTCATTCCCTGTCTTATAAGCATCATAACTTAGTATTTGGTACTTATAGGACGTGGCAGATTCCCTTTAAACAGTTCTATACTAACAGTAATGCTTCTATTTAAGTATGATGTCTTATTGTCTTGCAGGGCTGCAGAAATGAACAAACTAGAAGACCAGATAGCAATTGTTGGAATAGGATGTAATTTCCCAGGAGGTAAATGAGACATTACACAACACATTGTATAGTAGAGAGATTTCTCACCATGGGGGGCGATGAGGAGCACAACCACCAAATGTGGAGCATTATACTTGGAGCTGAGGAACACCTTCAGAAGAGGGGCAAAACCTAAGGATACAGTGGAGATCATTTCACAAGGGTCCTATGCCCTACACTATAGTTAACAGAGTTTTCCTATTATCGAAAATTCCTTCACAAGCACTTCCTTGTTGCTGCTGACCAGGACATGTGACTGCTGTAGCCAACCACTGACTATAGAAGGTCACTGCTGTGGCCAGTGATTGGCTGCAGGAGTCACATGTCCTGGACAGCAACAACCAGGAAGTACAGTGCGCTTGTGAAGCAATTTAAGGCAATGGAAATACCTTTTAAGTTCCTGTAACCTACAGGATATTGAGAGCCCAAGTGTGAAAGCAAAGGATTTATTTCACATATCCTCCATAAAGCAGCCCCCCATTTCCCTCTCCCAAGCCAGCACAAAACCAGGGCTGCTGTCCCACATGCCCTCTGCAAGCACCATGCTATAGACCAGAGACCACATGACCTGGGGCAACTCAAGAGAGACATAGCCTTTTTAAATTGTGAAAGTTAAACATGAAGCCTACAGATGGGTACCAAGAAATTAATTCAATTGCCAACATGAAGATACTGGAACCATGCCCCAACCAACAGTGCAATATCCCTGAGAATTTCTGCCACTGGTCTCAAGCCTGTGCCAGTCAGTCTCATATATGAGGCAGCGGGGTGTCTAATAAACTAAGAGGAGAGAAGAACCACTTGACATAGCTAAGAAGTGTCTATTACCTACTAATGAAGGGAGTGGGCTTGGAGATGTAACTAGGTGTAGATTAGAGATGAGCGAGCACCAAAATGCTCGGGTGCTCGTTACTCGAGACGAATTTATCGCGATGCTCGAGGGTTCGTTTCGAGTAACGAACCCCATTGAAGTCAATGGGCGACTCGAGCACTTTTGTATATCGCCGATGCTCGCTAAGGTTTTCATTTGTAAAAATCGGGGCAATTCAAGAAAGTGATGGGAACAACACAGAAACGGATAGGGCAGGCGAGGGGCTACATGTTGGGCTGCATCTCAAGTTCCCAGGTCCCACTATTAAGCCACAATAGCAGCAAGAGTGCCCCCCCAACAACTTTTACATCTGAAAAGCCCTCATTAGCAATACATACCTTAGCTAAGCACCACACTACCTCCAACAAAGCACAATCACTGCCTGCATGACACTCCGCTGCCACTTCTCCTGGGTTACATGCTGCCAAATCCCCCCCCACGACCCAGTGTCCACAGCGCACACCAAACTGTCACTGCCCAGCCTTCAGCTGCCCTCATGCCACGCCACCCTCATGTCTATTTATAAGTGCGTCTGCCACTGGAAAAGCAGGCACACACTGCAGAGGGTTGGCACGGCTAGGCAGCGACCCTCTTTAAAAGGGGCGGGGCGATAGCCCACAATGCTGTACAGAAGCAATGAGAAATCCAATCCTGTGCCACCTCCATCTGGAGCTGCACACGTGGGCATAGCAATGGGGAACCTATGTGCCACACACTATTCATTCTGTCAAGGTGTCTGCATGCCCCAGTCAGACCGCGTTTTTTTATATATAATCACAGGCAGGTACAACTCCGCAAGGGGAATTCCGTGTGCACCCACAGCATGGGTGGCTCCCTGGAACCCAACGTCGGTACATAAAAATATCCCATTGCATTGCCCATCACAGCTGAGGTAGTATTGTCATGTTTAATGCAGGTGGGCTTCGGCCCACACTGCATGCCCCAGTCAGACTGGGGTTCTTTAGAAGTGGAAACAGATGCATTTACAACTCCCTGTGGACCCACAGCATGGGTGGGTGCCAGGAAGCCACCGGCGGTACATAAATATATCCCATTGCAGTGCCCAACACAGCTGAGGTAGTAATGTCATGTTTAATGCAGGTGGGTTTCGGCCCACACTGCATGCCCCAGTCAGACTGGGGTTCTTTAGAAGTGGAAACAGATGCATTTACAACTCCCTGTGGACCCACAGCATGGGTGGCTCGCTGGAACCCACCGGCGGTACATAAAAATATCCCATTGCATTGCCCATCACAGCTGAGGTAGTATTGTCATGTTTAATGCAGGTGGGCTTCGGCCCACACTGCATGCCCCAGTCAGACTGGGGTTCTTTAGAAGTGGAAAGAGATGCATTTACAACTCCCTGTGGACCCACAGCATGGGTGGGTGCCAGGAAGCCACCGGCGGTACATAAATATATCCCATTGCATTGCCCAACACAGCTAAGGTAGTAATGTCATGTTTAATGCAGGTGGGTTTCGGCCCACACTGCATGCCCCAGTCAGACTGGGGTTCTTTAGAAGTGGACAGATGCAGTTACAACTCCGTGTGGACCGACAGCATGGGTGGGTGCCAGGAAGCCACCGGCGGTACATAAATATATCCAATTGCAGTGCCCAACCCAGCTGATGTAACGTCAGCTGTAATGCAGGTGGGCTAAAAATTAATTTGATTACACTGTAGGCGAGGGCCCCCAAAAATTGGTGTACCAACAGTACTAATGTACCTCAGAAAAATTGCCCATGCCCAACCAAGAGGGCAGGTGAAACCCATTAATCGCTTTGGTTAATGTGGCTTAATTGGTAACTAGGCCTGGAGGCAGCCCAGTAAAAATTAAAATTGGTTGAGGTGAAAGTTTCAACGCTTTAATGAGCATTGAAACGTATAAAAATTGTTTAGAAAAATTATATGACTGAGACTTGTGGGCCTAAGAAAAATTGCCCGTTCGGCGTGATTATGTGAGGTTTCAGGAGGAGGAGCAGGCGGAGGAGGATGAATATTATACACAGATTGATGAAGCAAAAAGGTCCCCGTTTTGGATGGGGAAAGAGAACGATGCTTCCATCCGCGGGTGCAGCCTACGTATTACTTAGGTATCGCTGCTGTCCGCTGGTGGAGAAGAGAAGTCTGGTGAAATCCAGGCTTTGTTCATCTTGATGAGTGTAAGCCTGTCGGCACTGTCGGTTGACAGGTGGGTACGCTTATCCGTGATGATTCCCCCAGCCACGCTAAACACACTCTCTGACAAGACGCTAGCCGCAGGACAAGCAAGCACCTCCAGGGCATACAGCGTGAGTTCAGGCCACGTGTCCAGCTTCAACACCCAGTAGTTGTAGGGGGCAGAGGCGTCACCGAGGACGGTGCTGCAATCGGCTACGTACTCCCTCACCATCCTTTTACAGTGCTCCCGCCGACTCAGCCTTGACTGGGGCCTGGTGACACAGTCTTGCTGGGGAGCCATAAAGCTGTCAAAGGCCTTAGAGAGTGTTCCCCTGCCTGCGCTGTACATGCTGCCTGATCTCTGCGCCTCCCCTGCTACCTGGGCCGCGGAAATCCGCCTTCGGCCACTAGCGCTGTCGGATGGGAAGTTTACCATCAGTTTGTCCACCAGCGCCCTGTGGTACAGCATCATTCTCGAACCCCTTTCCTCTTCGGGAATGAGAGTGCAAAGGCTCTCCTTATACCATGGATCGAGCAGTGTGTACACCCAGTAATCCGTAGTGGCCAGAATGCGTGTAATGCGAGGGTCACGAGAAAGGCATCCTAACATGAAGTCAGCCATGTGTGCCAGGGTACCTGTACGCAACATATGGCTGTCCTCACTCGGAAGATCACTTTCAGGATCCTCCTCCTCCTCCTCCTCCTCTGGCCATACACGCTGAAAGGATGACAGGCAAGCTGCATCTGTACCCTCAGCAGTGGGCCAAGCTGTCTCTTCCCCCTCCTCCTCATGCACCTTCCCCTCCTCCTCCTCCTCCTCCTCCTCCTCCTCTGGCCATACACGCTGAAAGGATGACAGGCAAGCAGCATCTGTCCCCTCAGCAGTGGGCCAAGCTGTCTCTTCCCCCTCCTCCTCATGCTCCTCCCCCTCCTCCTCAACGCGCTGAGATATAGACATGAGGTTGCTCTGACTATCCAGCGACATACTGTCTTCCCCCGCCTCCGTTTCTGATTCCAAAGCGTCTGCCTTTATGCTTTGCAGGGAACTTCACAAGAGGCATAGCAGAGGAATGGTGACGCTAATGATTGCAGCATCCCCGCTCACCATCTGGGTAGACTCCTCAAATTTTCCAAGGACCTGGCAGATGGCTGCCAACCAGGCCCACTCTTCTGTAAATAATTGAGGAGGCTGACTCCCACTGCGCCGCGCAAGTTGGAGTTGGTATTCCATTATAGCTCTACACTGTTCATAGAGTCTGGCCAACATGTGGAGTGTAGAGTTCCACTGTGTGGGCACGTCGCACAACAGTCGGTGCACTGGCAGATTAAACCGATGTTGCAGAGTCCGCAGGGTGGCAGCGTGCGTGTGGGATTTGCGGAAATGTGCCAGAGCTGGCGCACCTTTCCGAGCAGGTATGACAAGTGGGGGTAACTTTTCAGAAAGCGCTGAACCACCAAATTAAAGACATGGGCCAGGCATGGCACGTGCGTGAGGCTGCCGAGCTGCAGAGCCGCCACCAGGTTACGGCCGTTGTCACACACGACCATGCCCGGTTGGAGGCTCAGCGGCACAAGCCAGCGGTCGGTCTGCTCTGTCAGACCCTGCAGCAGTTCGTGGGCCGTGTGGCTCTTCTCTCCTAAGCTGAGTAGTTTCAGCACGGCCTGCTGACGCTTGCCCACCGCTGTGCTGCCACGCCGCGTGACAACGACTGCTGGCGACGTGCTGCTGCTGCTGACACATCTTGATTGCGAGACAGAGGTTGCGTAGGAGGAGGAGGAGGGTGGTTTAGTGGAGGAAGCATACACCCCCGCAGATACCACCACCGAGCTGGGGCACGCAATTCGGGGGGTGGGTAGGACGTGAGCGGTCCCAGGCTCTGACTCTGTCCCAGCCTCCACTAAATTCACCCAATGTGCCGTCGGAGATATAGTGGCCCTGCCCGCCTGTGCTTGTCCACGTGTCTGTTGTTAAGTGGACCTTGGCAGTAACCGCGTTGGTGAGGGCGCGTACAATGTTGCGGGAGACGTGGTCGTGCAGGCCTGGGACGGCACATCGGGAAAAGTAGTGGCGACTGGGAACCGAGTAGCGCGGGGCCGCCGCCGCCATCATGCTTTTGAAAGCCTCCGTTTCCACAAGCCTATACGGCAGCATCTCTAGGCTGATCAATTTTGCAATGTGCACGTTTAACGCTTGAGCGTGCGGGTGCGTGGCGTCGTACTTGCGCTTGCGCTCAAACTGTGGCGCTAGCGACGTCTGGACGCTACGCTGAGAGACATTGCTGGATGGGGCCGAGGACAGCGGAGGTGAGGGTGTGGGTGCAGGCCAGGAGACGGTAGTGCCTGTGTCCTCAGATGGGGGTTGGATCTCAGTGGCAGGTTGGGGCACAGGGGGAGAGGCAGTGGTGCAAACCGGAGGGGGTGAACGGGCATCGTCCCACCTTGTGGGGTGCTTGGCCATCATATGCCTGCGCATGCTGTTGGTGGTGTCTCCCCAGCTGATCTTGGCGCGACAAAGGTTGCACACCACTGTTCGTCGGTCGTCAGGCGTCTCTGTGAAAAACTGCCACACCGTAGAGCACCTTGACCTGTGCAGGGTGGCATGGCGCGAGGGGGCGCTTTGGGAAACAGTTGGTGGATTATTCGGTCTGGCCCTGCCTCTACCCCTGGCCACCGCACTGGCTCGGCCTGTGCCCACACCCTGACTTGGGCCTCCGCGTCCTCGCCCGCGTCCACGTCCTCTAGGCCTACCCCTACCCCTCAGCATGGTGTATTACCAGTGATTTGATTTCCCAGGCAGGAAAAAAATTGGCGCAAGCCTGCAGCCAAAATACAATTTTGTCCCTTGTTTTTTAAAGGACAAGCCACACTGCGTGTATTCAATGAATACTACTAAGTTTAATAACTGTGTTGTGGCCCTGCAAATGTGTCACAGAACTGCAGTGATGCAAAGTTATTCGCTACAGCAGATCAGGGATTTCCCATGCAGGAAAAAAATTGGCGCAAGCCTGCAGTAAAACGTAGCTGGCTGCGTCTGATTTTTTTTAACGTTCTGCACGCAGCACACACGTACCCAGAGCCCTGAGGACTGTCAGAGGCAGGCGAAATAGAATTTTTTCCCTTGATTTTCAAAGGAAAAGCCACACTGCGTCTATTCAATGAATAATGTATGTCTTCTGGCCCTGCCTACACAATTCTATCCCTGTAGTATTAATGCCGGGTGCAATGGTCTGCACAGCCGGTTTTGAGAAAAAAAAAAAAATATGCAACACTGCTAACAGCAGCCTGGACAGTACTGCACACGGATAGATGTGGCCCTAGAAAGGACCGTTGGGGTTCTTGAAGCCTACACTCACTGCTAACACTCTCCCTGCCTAACCACCACTTCTGTCCCTATTGCAGGGCGCAATGCTCTGCAGATCCAATTTTGAAAAGAAAATAAAATACAGTGCTAACACAGTACTGCACACTATTAGATGTGGCCCTGAGAAGGACCGTTGGGGTTCTTGAAGCCTACACTAACTCCTAACGCTCTCCCTACAGCAGCTCCAGCACGATACCACTGTCCCTCAGCTAACTCACAAGGCATCTGAGCCGAGCCGCGGGAGGGGCCGATTTTTATACTCGGGTGACATCAGATCTCCCCAGCCACTCACAGCAGGGGGGTGGTATAGGGCTTGAACGTCACAGGGGGAAGTTGTAATGCCTTCCCTGTCTTTCAATTGGCCAGAAAAGCGCGCTAACGTCTCAGAGAGGAAACTGAAAGTAACCGGAACACCGCGTGGTACTCGTTACGAGTAACGAGCATCCCAAACACCCTAATATTCGCACGAATATCAAGCTCGGACGAGTACGTTCGCTCATCTCTAGTTGTTATTTCTCTTTCTGCTGAGGTAACATGAAAGCTGCGCTGTGATTGGTTGTTATTTATAATACCACTGAGGTAACATGAAAGCTGCGCTGTCATTGGTTGTTATGTAGATATATAAAAATGAATGTATGTATGTATGTCTGTCTTCGCAGCAACGCGCGACGGGTAAGCTAGTTTTTATATATAAAATTGAATGTATGGGTGTGTGTCTGTGTGTGTGTATGTCTGTCTGTCTGTTTGTCCTTTATGCGCTACTACACCATTCATACGATCGCCATGAAACTTTGGGAAGTTGTTGAGTACACTCCTGGGAAGATTACGGGCATAGTACATCTATCCTATGATAAATGGCGCGCGTGTGAGCGTCGTGAACAGTTAGCCCCCCCCCCCCCAACGTAGATCTTTCGATTTCCATCATTGCCACTAATTCTCTCACTTCCCGATGTCATAGAAACATGAAATTTGGCACGAGCATTGAATATGTCATAAATAGGAAAAGCTAATGGGTCCCAACTCGATTATTCAATTCTAAGCGCAAAAGAATTAGCGTCCAAAAGTCACGTACGGAATCTAATTTTCTCACTTCTCAATGTCATAGAAACTTGAAATTTGGCACGAGCATTGATTATGTCATAAATAGGAAAAGGTAATAGGTCCCAACTCGATTATTTAATTCTAAGTGCAAAAGAATTAGCGCCCAAATTTTACCTACGGAATCTAATTCTCTCACTTCCCGATGTAATTTGGCACGAGCATTGATTATGTCATAAATAGGAAAAGTTAAAGGGTCCCAACTAGAGATGAGCGAGCGTACTCGGCCATGCCCCTTTTTCGCCCGAGTGCCGCGATTTTCGAGTACTTCTGTACTTCGGCGAAAAGATTCGGGGGGCGCCGTGGGTGAGTGGGGGGTTGCAGCGGGGAGTTGGGGGAGAGGGAGAGAGAGAGTGCTCCCCCCTGTTCCCCGCTGCTACCCCCGCTCCGCCATGCCTCCCCCCGCCACCCAGCACCCCCCAAATCTTTTCACCTGAGTACGGAAGTACTCGAAAATCACGGTGCTCGATCGAGTAATTACTCGAAACGAGTAGGTTCGCTCATCTCTAGTCCCAACTCGATTATTCGATTCTAAGTGCAAAAGAATTACCGTCCAAATTTTACGCACGGAATCTAATTCTCTCACTTCCCAATGTCATAAAAACTTAAAATTTGGCACAAGCATTGATTATGTCTAGAGATGAGCGAGCATACTCGTCCGAGCTTGATACTCGTTCGAGTATTAGGGTGTTCGAGATGCTCGTTACTTGAGAGGAGCGCCACGCGATATTCGAGTTACTTTCACTTTCATCTCTGAGAAATTTGCACGCTTTTCTGGCCAATAGAAAGACATAGAAGGCATTACAACTTCCTCCTGTGACGTTCCAGCCCTATACCATCCCTCTGCAGTGAGTGGCTGGGGAGATCAGATGACACCTGAGTATTTAAATCTGCCCCGCCCGCAGCTTGCCATAGATGCATGCTGACATAGATCAGGGACAGTGCTGCTGATGCTGCTGCTACTATAGGGAGAGTGTTAGGTGTTATTTTAGTCTTCAAGAACCCCAACGGTCCTTCTTAGGGCCACATCTGACCGTGCGCAGTACTGTTGAGGCTGCTTTTAGCAGTGTTGCACAATTTTTTTTTTGTATATCGGGCGTGCAGACCATAGCGTCCTCAGTCTGCAGTCATTTTACTCAGTATAGGGGCAGTACTGGTGAGGCAGGGAAAGAGGTATACTGGCTTTATAGGCAGTGGGCTTTTTCCCCCAAACTTCCAAAAAATACAATATTAGGCCGGCCTGTCACTGCCTTCAGTTTACTGCGTCTCTGCGGGGGGTGGTAGTTGTTGAATTAATACCCAGCCTTGTGCATAATTGTTTCCTGCCTCTGCAGTGCGTTACGTACGCGAAGTCAGCCTCCAACAGGGCAATCGAAATACAGTGCATATCACAGGCAGTGTGGTTGTTCCCACCAAGTTAAAAAATATACAAGATTTGGCCTGCCTGTCAGTGCCTTCCGTTTTCTGCGTCTCTGCTGGGTGTAGTAGTTGTTGAATTAATACCCAGCCTTGCGCATAATTGTTGCCTGTCTCTGCAGTGCGTTACGTACGCGAAGTCAGCCTCCAACAGTGAAATCGAAATACAGTGTATATCACAGGCAGTGTGGTTGTTCCCAAAAACTTCAAAAAAATGCAATATTAGGCTTGCCTGTCACTGCCTTCAGTTTACTGCGTCTCTGCTGGGGGTAGTAGTTGTTGAATTTATACCCAGCCTTGAGCATAATTGTTGCCTGCCTCTGCAGTGCGTTACGTACACGAAGTCAGCCTCCAACCACAGGCCAATGAGCGGCACATTTAATTACAGCGTTCTGTTTCTGCTAATCTCGTAATACACCATGCTGAGGGGTAGGGGTAGGCCTAGAGGACGTGGACAGGGGCGAGGACGCGGAGGCCCAAGTCAGGGTGTGGGCACAGGCCGAGCTCCTGCTCCAGGTGTATCGCATCTGACTGCTGCGGGATTAGGAGAGAGGCAAGTTTCTGGGGTCCCCAGATTCATCTCACAATTAATGGGTCCACGCGGTAGACCTTTATTAGAAAATGAGCAGTGTGAGCAGGTCCTGTCGTGGATGGCAGAAAGTGCATCCAGCAATCTATCGACCACCCAGTCTTCGACGCCGTCCACAGCTGCAACTCTGAATCCTCTGGCTGCTGCTCCTCCTTCCTCCCAATCTCCTCACTCCATGAAAATGACACATTCTGAGGACTTCTCTTCTCCACCAGCGGACATGTTAGCTGATATGTTACTGGGGCCTGTCCCTAATGCTACCGCTGAAATGTTACGGACACGTGGAGAGGACACGTAGTGCCTCAAAAACATCCCCCTCCTCCTCCAACAATGAAAACATTCTTGCCAAATACCTTTGCATTGGTCCGTCTTGTGGCAGTCCAAGAATTTCACCTTTACCGACACAACAAGAGAGCCCCCCACCATCCTCCCGCCACGGCCCACTTAATCCTGGCCACATTCCGAAAGCCAACTAAATAAAACCACGCTACTAGGTCCGCAGTCGCCACCACATTCCCACCAAAGCGGTTACTGTTAAGGTACATATTACCACTCTGACTGGGGCATGCACTGTGGGCCGAAGCACACCTGCATTGTATGTGATGCTAGCTCTGCTGAGCAGGGCACTGCAATGGGATACATTTATGTACCGCCGATGGGTTCCAGGGAGCCACCCATGCTGTCGGTCCACACGGACTTCACAATAGGGAGTTGTACCTGCCTGTGTCCACTTATAAAAAACCCCAGTCTGACCAGGGTATGCAGTGTGGGCCGAAGCCCACCTGCATTAAACCTGACGTTACCTCAGCTGTGCTGGGCACTGCAATGGGATTTATTTATGTACCGCCGGTGGGTTCCAGGGAGCCACCCATGCTGTCGGTCCACACGGACTTCACAATAGGTAGTTGTACCTGCCTGTGTCTACTTATAAAAAACCCCAGTCTGACTGGGGCATGCAGTGTGGGCCGAAGCCCACCTGCATTAAACCTGACGTTACCTCAGCTGTGCTGGGCACTGCAATGGGATTTATATATATATACCGCCGGTGGGTTCCAGGGAGCCACCCATGCTGTCGGTCCACACGGACTTCACAATAGGTAGTTGTACCTGCCTGTGTCTACTTATAAAAAAACCCCAGTCTGACTTGGGCATGCAGTGTGGGCCGAAGCCCACCTGCATTTAATCTGATGTTAGCTTTGCTGTCCAGGGCACTGCAATGGGATATATTTATGTACCGTCGGTGGCTTCCTGGGACCCACCTATGCTGTCGGTCCACACGGAGTTGTAACTGCATGTGTCTACTTATAAAGAACCCCAGTCTGACTGGGGCATGCAGTGTGGGCCGAAGCCCACCTGTATTTAATCTGACGTTAGCTCTGCTGTCCAGGGCACTGTAATGGGATATATTTTTGTACCGCCCGTGGATTCCAGGGAGCCACCCATGCTGTGGGTCCACAGAGACTTCACAAAGGGGATTTGTACCTGCCTGTGTCTATGTATTAAAAAACCCGGTCTGACTGGGGCATGCAGTGTGGGCCAAAGCCCACCTGTATTTTATCTGACGTTACCTCAGCTGTGCAGGGCAATGCAATGGGATTAATTTATGTACCGCCGGTGGCTTCCTGGGACCCACCCATGCTGTCGGTCCACACTGAATTCCCATTGCGGAGTTGTACCTGGCTGTGACTATTTATAAAAAACCCAGGTCTGACTGGGGCATGCAGTGTGGGCCGAAGCCCACCTGTATTTAATCTGACGTTAGCTCTACTATCCAGGGCACTGCATTGGGACAAACTATAGAAGCAATACAGCTCTAATGAGATGTGCAGAGCTACGCTAGCATTGGAATCCGCTGTAGGCCTGCGATTGCTGAGGGTTGGGCAGAGGCCTATGTCCTGGGTGCAGTGAAAGTCCACTTCCTGCCTAGGATTGCTGAAGCTGGGGGCCGAGGCCTATGTCGTGGCCGCGGTGCAAGTCTGCCATGTTTGGCCGGTCAGATCAATTTTTGTTCATGTCTTGGGTTTCCTAGGACCCACCTATGCTGTTGGTGCAAACTTAGCTCCCATCGCGGTGTTTGACCTGTCTAGCACAAAGACACTGACTGACTTGGGTAGGGGGCAGAGCGCAGAAGGCTTTCCCCTTGCAGTGTGGATTGAGCTATGCGACACCTTGACTGGCCCTGCCAACCCTCTGCAGTGTGTGCCTGCGGATCCTCCTTATGGCAGACACACTTATAAATAGACATGAGGGTGGTGTGGCTATGAGGCCAGCGTGTGGCATGAGGGCAGCTGAAGGCTGCGCAGGGACACTTTGGTGTGCGCTGTGGACACTGGGTCGTGCAGGGGGGGTTGGGCAGCATGTTACCCAGGAGAAGTGGCAGCGGAGTGTCATGCAGGCAGGGATTGTGCTTTGTTGGAGGTAGTGTGGTGCTTAGCTAAGGTTTGCCTTGCTAATGAGGGTTTTTCAGAAGTAAAAATTGTTGGGAGGGGGGGGGCACTCTTGCCGCTACTGTGGCTGAATAGTGGGACTTGGGAACTTAAGATGCAGCCCAACATGTAGCCCCTCGCCTGCCCTAGCCGTTTCTGTGTTGTTCCCATCACTTTCTTGAATTTCCCAGATTTTCACAAATGAAAACCTTAGCGGGCATCGGCGATATACAAAAATGCTCTAGTTGCCCATTGACTTCAATGGTGTTGAACGAAACGAACCGTCGAGCATCGCGAAAGGTTCGACTTGAGTAACGAGCACCTGAGCATTTTGATGCTCGCTCATCTCTAATTATGTCATAAATAGGAAAAGGTAATTGGTCCCAATTCGATTATTCAATTCTAAGCGCAGAAGAATTAGCGCCCAAATTTTACGTACGGAATCTAACTCTCTCACTTCCCGATGTAATTTGGCACGAGCATTGATTATGTCATAAATAGGAAAAGTTAAAGGGTCCCAACTCAATTATTCAATTCTAAGCGCAAAAGAATTAGCGTCCAAATTTTACATACGGAATCTAATTCTCTCACTTCCCAATGTCATAAAAACTTGAAATTTGGCACGAGCATTGATTATGTCATAAATAGGAAAAGTTAAAGGGTCCCAACTCGATTATTCAGTTCTAAGCGAAAAATAATTAGCGTCCAAATTTTACATACGGAATCTAATTCTCTCACTTCCCAATGTCATAAAAACTTGAAATTTGGCACGAGTATTGATTATGTCATAAATAGGAAAAGTTAAAGGGTCCCAACTAGGGATGAGCGAGTATACTCGCTAAGGCCGCCTGCACACGGGCGGAAATCCCGCGGCGGGATTTCCCGCGGGATTTCCGCCACTGAAAGTTTGCATAGGAGTGCATTACAATATGCACTCCTATGCAGACGGCCGTGGTTTGGCCGCGCGAAATCTCACGCGGCAAACAAACCGCGACATGTCCTATTTTTGTGTCGGGCACGCACTCACCCAGCCGCCGGCTCCAGTCTGCGCATGCGCCGGCTGCGCCGCAGCCAGCGCATGAAGGAGCTGGGGCCGCCAGGCGCGGGTGAGTACGCGCTCGTCCCTGCAGGCTCTCGGGTCGGGTCCCGCGGCGAGAATTCTCGCTGCCGGATCCGACCTGCTCGTCTGCAGGCAGCCTAAGGCACTACTCGCTCCAGTAATGTGCCTTAGTCGAGTATCTCCCTGCTCGTCCCTAAAGATTCGGGGGCCGCCGCAGCTGACAGGTGAGTTGCGGCAGGGAGCAGGGGAGAGCGGGCGGGAGAGAGGGGGAGAGAGAGATCTCCCCTCCGTTCCTCCCTGCTCTCCCCCGCAGCTCCCCGCCCCACGGTGGCACCCAAATCTTTCGGGACGAGCGGGGAGACACTCGGCTAAGGCACATTACTTGAGCGAGTGGTGCCTTAGCGAGTATACTCGCTCATTCCTAGTCCCAACTCGATTATTCAATTCTAAGCGCAAAAGAATTAGCGTCCAAATTTTACGTACGGAATCTAATTCTCTCACTTCCCATTGTCATAAAAACTTGAAATTTGGCACGAGCATTGAATATGTCATAAATAGGAAAAGCTAATGGGTCCCAACTCGATTATTCAATTCTAAGCGCAAAAGAATTAGCGTCCAAAAGTCACGTACGGAATCTAATTTTCTCACTTCTCAATGTCATAGAAACTTGAAATTTGGCACGAGCATTGATTATGTCATAAATAGGAAAAGGTAATGGGTCCCAACTCGATTATTTAATTCTAAGTGCAAAAGAATTAGCGCCCAAATTTTACCTACGGAATCTAATTTTCTCACTTCCCAATGTAATTTGGCACGAGCATTGATTATGTCATAAATAGGAAAAGTTAAAGGGTCCCAACTCGATTATTCGATTCTAAGCGCAAAAGAATTAGCGTCCAAATTTTATGCACGGAATCTAATTCTCTCACTTCCCAATGTCATAAAAACTTGAAATTTGGCACGAGCATTGATTATGTCATAAATAGGAAATGGTAAAGGGGCCCAATTCAATTGTTCAATTCTAAGCGCAAAAGAATTAGCGCCCAAATTTCACGTACGGAATCTAATTCTCTCACTTCCGATGTAATTTGGCACGAGCATTGATTATGTCATAAAAATAGGAAAAGTTAAAGGGTCCCAGCTCGATTATTCGATTCTAAGCGCAAAAGAATTAGCGTCCAAATTTTACGCACGGAATCTAATTCTCTCACTGCCCAATGTCATAAAAACTTGAAACTTGGCACGAGCATTGATTATATCATAAATCGGAAAAGTTAAAGGGTCCCAACTCGATTATTTAATTCTAAGCGCAAAATAATTAGCGTCCAAATTTTACATACAGAATCTCATTTTCTCACTTCCCAATGTCATAAAAACTTGAAATTTGGCATGAGCATTGATTATGTCATAAATAGGAAAAGTTAAAGGGTCCCAACTCGATTATTCAATTCTAAGCGCAAAAGAATTAGCGTCCAAATTTTACGTACTGAATCTGATTCTCCCACTTCCCAATGTCATAGAAACTTGAAATTTGGCACAAGCATTGATTATGTCATAAATAGCAAAAGCTGCTGGACGCTGAGCGGGATGGCTGACTGAGAGCCGCGCTCCTACAAGCAGTGACCCACGGAGCCTCACAGCAACGGCAAGCAGCTTCAAAAATGGGCAAAACTTCAAGGGAAAGAAGCACAGACCTGCAGGGAACCCCTCGACCGGCCAAAGTGCAGGCAGACGTCCAGCGCTTCTTCAGAGAACGGCAGGCCCGGTCCCCGCGACCCCCATCCAAGATGGCGCCGGCACGTGAGCTCATCCCTGCATCCAGCCTAGAGGAAGAAAAAGAGCTGCCCTCGGACGGAGAGGAGGGTGAGTCTGTCTCCAGAGGGTTCATGAAAAGCTTACTCTCCCAAGCACTGCTCCCCATCAGCTCAGACTTGTCTGAGATAAAGAACGAACTGAAACAGCTGGGCCACAGAGTGGAGGACTTAGAGACTTCCTCCGCTGCCATAGTGTCACACTCCCTGCAACTTGAGCAAGCTGTTAAAGATCAGCACTTACACCTTAACAGAGTGCTCCTACTCCAAGAAGATCTGGAGAATAGAAATAGGGGCAACAACTTGCGCCTAAAGGGAATCCCCGAATCTTGCGCGAGCGAAAGTTTAACGAAAGTTGCCAAAGAAATCTTCGCCATTTTGTTGGGTGTAGAAAGGGCATCCGACATCAATATCGAGAGAATCCACAGAGCTCTCAGACCCCCACCTGGCATTGCGGAACCCCCCAGGGGCGTAATTTGCAAACTGCTTGCATTTCCAGACACGACTGCAGTGCTGAGGGCAGCCAGAATGCACGGAGACCTGAAGTATTCAGACTCGCTGATTCGGATTTTCCAGGACCTGGCACCGTCTACCCTTGCTAAACGCTGGGCTTTACGCCCGCTACTAGAGATCCTCAAGTCCAGGGAGCTACGCTACGCTTGGTTGTTCCCGTTCGGAATCAGCATCACTATCCAGGGCAAGCGAGTCAACATTCGCACCCAGGAGGAAATGCATAATTTATGGGAGCTTCTGGATATCGAGCCTATAGCCCTCCCAAACTGGCAATCAATTCCAGATCCGATCCAGTTCCAACCGCTTGAGGACCCTGGGGACTGGCTGGTAGCAAGTAACTCCAAATCCCCAAAGGGGAGGAAGAAGAAGCCACGACAGGACCCGTGACGCTAAAGAGCGTGTTCATTCGACCCATTTACCATGGTGGCCCGGAGGCGTTGCATACCCCAGAGGCAGACCTAGTTCCATCCACAGTGTCTGCTTACTGAAGGGGTCTTGCTCCCGCCCTGTGGCTGGTCTTGCATTCACCGACCTGTTACCGGTTGTTTTTATTACGTTTCTTATTACGTTCTTTCTTCAGATTTCTGCAGCATCATTTTCCTACGGCCGGGTCGGAGGGTAAAGAACTGCTCCAGATGGACGCTGAAGGTCTTTATTCCCCTGCTACCCCCCCTCCCCGGCTCATGACATGGGATTGGTGACTGTGACCTTTGAGTTTTGTCCGTATAGTTGTATTAATATTAGTCCTATTATTGCCACTAATGCTACTTTCGCTAATGTTTCATTATATTCATGCTTGCACTAGAATGTAATCTATAGGTGCTTATGCCGTTGCATAATACTTACTTGTCTTTTTTTTTTTAGCGGGTGTTATCCCACCCGCCCTTTTTCCAGAGGAGCCGCTGGGTGACTGCTTGTAATGTCCAGGCAGTAACTTTTATTCCGTACTCCCGTCAGAGTCTGTGACTCCCCGGGACTTCGGAATCCGTCCTCAGATATTGAGCACACCTCTGCTCAATCACTGTCTGTTGTCTACTAGTCACACTTGAAGCCGAGTTTCCCTAGATAGGGATTCTAGCGTGTATTTCTGACAAGTGTGTCTGGTGCACACCCTTCCCCATTCCCCCCCTCCTCACCTTCCCCTCCTTTCTATCCCCCCCTCAATCCGACTTGTTACCCTTCCTTTATCTAGGGTGGTGCTCTCGCAGAGGAGCCCCGCGTGGGTCCCTTTGGCCTAACACCTGCGAGTAAGTGGGTCCTATAACTGACAGTAATTTTTGGTCCTTCTCTCTCTCAGAACAGGAGCCCTACTATGAGCGGTTTGCGCCTTACCTCCTTCAACATCAGGGGCCTCAACTCGCCACAAAAACGCCACGACCTGGAGTTACTTCTGAAAAGGTACGATACAAAGATCCTCTTCCTCCAAGAGACCCACTACAAGGGAACCAAATCCTTCTCCCTTCCGGGGAAGTGCTTCCCTACCACTTATCACAGCACTCACCCCTCGTCGGCCTCGAAGGGAGTCTCCATATTTCTACACAAATCGGTTCATTTTGTGGAGGAGGCTCAATTCCGGGACGAGGAGGGCAGAGTTCTTTACCTGAGAGGCACCTTGAATAACACTAAGATTACCCTTGCGAACATATACGCCCCCAATACAGATCAGATACCCTGGTTGCTAAAGCAGCTAGACATTTTGAAAAACTTCAGCGCAGGACAGGTCATCTTGGCGGGGGACTTTAACGTTACCTTTAACCCGGTGCTGGATTCGTCCTCGGGCCGGTCCCAGATCTCGCAGGGAAAACTGAGGAAGTTGGGTAGACGGATTCGGGAACTAGATTTAGTAGACGCATGGCGCTTCCTAAACCCCACCACGAGGGATTTTTCGTACCTATCCGCGGTACACTCAACATACCAAAGGCTGGACTACGTCCTGGTCTCCTCCGCCCTTCTCGCGACCTTGACCAGAGCTGATATAGATACTATGACAATATCGGACCATGCCCCCGTGCATGTGACGATTCGCCCACCACACTCAAGTGTCAAAGAATGGAGATGGTCCTTGAACACCTCCCTTCTTGACCAAATTGAGGACAGGGAATACCTGTCTAAGCAGCTCGAGGAGTACTTCCTCCTTAACTCAGTAGAGGAGACCAGTTCCCCGTTGGTGTGGGAAGCCCATAAGGCCTACATGCGAGGCCTGCTGATTGACCTGGGCTCCCGGGTCAAAAAGCGTATACAGAAAGCCGTTGATGATAAACTTTCTCAGATTGCTAAACTGGAGCTCTCTGCGAAACTGTCCCAAACAAAACAAAACCTGAGTAAGCTAGCGGAGGTCAGAGCTGACCTGAAATTACTATTAAACTCTAAATTCAACAAGAAACAATTGAACTTCAGACACAAGATATATGCCCAAGGTAATAGGGGCAGTAGACTCATGTCAGCATTGATCAAAAAATCCCGGACCAAGACCCAGATCGGGGCCATTAGATCCCCGGAGGGGGTAGCAATGACTTCTTCCGTAGATATTGCGGAGGAATTCAGAAAATATTATTCGAGCTTATATAATATAAGAAAAGACAGCGATGCTCTCTCCCCGAGGGACATGGCCGACCTGATAGATGGGTTTCTGGGACAGATTCGAATGCCTAAACTTGATTCGGCTAAGACTTCCTCGCTGACTGACCAAGTAACAATATCCGAAGTTGAAGATTTGATAGCGTCCAGTCCCCCGAATAAAAGCCCGGGCCCCGACGGTTTCCCTCTCAAATATTATAAAACCTTCCTTAAAGTGCTCGGCCCGAGACTGTCGACTTTGTTCAATGACTTGATGGGAGGGGCGTCCCTGCCGAGACAAGCCATGGAAGCCCACATTGTCTTAATTCCGAAAGACAACAAAAACCCTGAACTATGTGGGAACTACCGCCCCATATCCTTGATCAATCAAGATATGAAGCTCTGGGCGAAACTGCTTGCAAACAGATTGGCTCCCTGGGTGCCCTCTTTGATAGACAGGGAGCAGGCAGGCTTCGTCAAGGGAAGGGAGGGGAGAGATAACTGTCTCAGACTTCTCCATGCGACCAGATACGCTCAACACCACAAGATTCCGCTCACCTTAGTAGGTACTGACGCCGAAAAGGCTTTCGATAGGGTGGACTGGCTATACATGGAGAGGGTGCTGCATCGATTTAATTTTCCAGCGCAGTTTATCCGAGCGATATTTTCGCTTTATGCGTGCCCTCACGCAAGATTGAGAGTAAACGAGATTCTCTCTCCTCCCTTCCTTATAAAAAATGGTACTCGGCAGGGGTGTCCCCTCTCCCCCTCCCTCTTTATTCTGTCATTAGAGCCTCTGTTACTGAGAGTAAGACAGGACATAGGAGTCAAGGGTCTTGACATTGGTGGACAACAACTTTCGGTAGCGGCTTTCGCGGACGATGCGGTATTCATAGTTACCGATCCCCAGAAAAGCTTGCCCAGATTACTAGAAACCCTGGATGAATTCGGCGGAATATCAAACTTCAAGATTAATCTAGCAAAGTCGACGGCATTAAATATTTCTATCCCATCAGCGCAGTTTGAGCAAATAAGAACCAACTCGCCCTTAACCTGGGCACCCTCTTACATAGAGTACTTGGGTATCAAATTAACTAAAAGAGCGGAAGATCTATTTAATGTGAACTTCGTCCCCCTTACCGACAGAGTCAAACAGCTCCTCAAAACCTACGACATACCGTGTGTGTCGTGGTTTGGGAGGAAAAATATCATCAAAACCTACATCCTACCCATCATTTTATATAAGATCAGGATGCTCCCTATCCACCTCCCCTCGAGCTTTTTCAAAGAGCTCCGAGCGGCCTTCTCGGGCTTTGTGTGGAGGTGGAGGAGACCGAGACTGGCACATAGCCTTATGATAAGGGGCCGTAAAGAGGGCGGCATTGATCTCCCCAACCTTTGTGACTACTACAAAGCGTCCCAACTTCGCTACTGGTGGGACCTTACTCAGAGGGAGGGGGATAAGCTCCTGGTGAGCCTGGCAGAAGGCTACAACAGGCATTCTCTAGATGGCGACCTATGGTTTCCAGTGAGAGCACGCTATCAGTCCAGAACATATAGTCCGCTACTTAGGGGCCCCTGCGAGGTCTGGGACAGACTTAGGGAGACACTGGCCCCGGCCCCTTCACCAATGCTACCGATGTCCTCCATACCGAACATACTGAATCCTTTGTCTAGAGGAGACATAGCGCCAGTGTGGGAGAAACTCAGGCCCCTTCACATCGCTAACCTGCAGGCCATGGCTCATTGCGATCCGAACAGCATTCTTCAGATGCTGCGACCTGAAGAGAACTTCACATTCTTAGAGAGGGCCCAGGTGGCGGGCACGCTCAGAGCTTTCCTTAATAAATTCAGATCCACTAGACCCTATACTCCCTTTGAGAGGGCCTGGCTGGGAAATAAAACATCCCAAAAAAGCATCTCCTACCTCAGGAAGAACTTTGTCTCCCCAGGACAGTCCTACAAACCAGCCTTCCTCTCCTCATGGGAGAGGGAACTGGGTATACACATTAATGCAGAGGAGTCTAGATCAATCTTGAACACGTCATTCGGCCTGTCACCTTGCATTATAGCCCAAGAGGCACATTACAAAGTGCTCGTAAGGTGGTATCGGACCCCCCAGTGGCTTTTTGACCGCAAGCTCGCCACCCAGAATATCTGCTGGAGATGTGGGTCGGGGAGGGGACATACCTACACATATGGTGGTCATGCCCGCTCCTGACCCCCTTCTGGAGGGGAGTAGACACAATTATCAGAAAAATTTCCCCAAAGACGATAATCTCACCAGACCTAGTCTTTCTATGGAGGCCACAGACACACTTTCATTCTAAAAGGAACAAACTGATAGCCCTACTTCTGGATGCAGCTAAATCACTAATCCCCTGTCTTTGGCTGCAAAACACTCCCCCTTCGATGGGTCAATGGAGGGAGAGAGTCGATAACCTTTACTCTATGGAGGAACTGCACAGCTGGACAAACAACACGTATGACCAGTTTATCGTAACCTGGGCACCATGGCGCGAGGTTCGGCTCCTGGCGTTGTGGGACTAACGAGACGAGGTACACCTGCTATCTGACTATTTTCTATTCACTAGGCGGAGATTCACCTTACCCTAAGGCCCTTCCCCCACCCCTCTTTCCTCCCCCCTCATTCCTTTCCCCCCCCCCTTCCCCTCTTTTGTGTATAACTCATTGTTATTGTATTATCGGGTTGTAGTGATTTATCCCGAGTGATATTATCCGATGGTATGAATCGCTGATATTGCTTACATGGAGATATCTGTTTCTGCTTTTCCAGAGATATCAGACAACTATGTTTGTATACATTTGTGTTTATTAAAAATTAATAAAATTTGATTTAAAAAAAATAAATAAATAGCAAAAGCTAATGGGTCCCAACTCGATTATTCAATTCTAAGCGCAAAAGAATTAGCGTCCAAAAGTCACGTACGGAATCTAATTTTCTCACTTCTCAATGTCATAGAAACTTGAAATTTGGCACGAGCATTGATTATGTCATAAATAGGAAAAGGTAATGGGTCCCAACTCGATTATTTAATTCTAAGTGCAAAAGAATTAGCGCCCAAATTTTACCTACGGAATCTAATTTTCTCACTTCCCAATGTAATTTGGCACGAGCATTGATTATGTCATAAATAGGAAAAGTTAAAGGGTCCCAACTCGATTATTCGATTCTAAGCGCAAAAGAATTAGCGTCCAAATTTTATGCACGGAATCTAATTCTCTCACTTCCCAGTGTCATAAAAACTTGAAACTTGGCACGAGCATTGATTATGTCATAAATAAGAAAAGTTAAAGGGTCCCAACTCGATTATTCAATTCTAAGTGCAAAAGAATTAGCGCCCAAATTTTACCTACGGAATCTAATTTTCTCACTTCCCAATGTAATTTGGCACGAGCATTGATTATGTCATAAATAGGAAATGGTAAAGGGGCCCAATTCGATTATTCAATTCTAAGCGCAAAAGAATTAGCGCCCAAATTTTACGTACGGAATCTAATTCTCTCACTTCCCGAAGTAATTTGGCACGAGCATTGATTATGTCATAAAAATAGGAAAAGTTAAAGGGTCCCAACTCGATTATTCGATTCTAAGCGCAAAAGAATTAGCGTCCAAATTTTACGCACGGAATCTAATTCTCTCACTGCCCAATGTCATAAAAACTTGAAACTTGGCACGAGCATTGATTATGTCATAAATAAGAAAAGTTAAAGGGTCCCAACTCGATTATTCAATTCTAAGCGCAAAAGAATTAGCGTCCAAATTTTACATACGGAATCTAATTCTCTCACTTCCTGATGTCATATATATAAATGTATGTCTGTCTGTCAGTTGGTCTGTCCTTTATGCATTACTACACCATTCATCCAATCGCCATGAAACTTTGGGAAGGTGTTGAGTACACTCCTGCGAAGATCACTGGCATAGTACATCTATCCTACGATAGGTGGCGTGCGTGCGAGCATTGTTGACAGTTATGCCCCCCAGACAAAGATCGTTTGATTTCCATCTTAAGCACGAAAGCAAAAGGCATTACGAGCAAGCGTGTTCAACTACAAAGTGATGCATCCGCCGAACGTTTCACAAGACAATTGCTGGATATTGAGAATGCTGAGGTAAAATGAAAGCTGTGCTGTGATTGGTTGCTATATATTATACTGCTTAGGCAACATGAAAGCTGTGCTGTGATTGGTTGCGATATATTATACTGCTTAGGCAACATGAAAGCTGTGCTGTGATTGGTTGCGATATATTATACTGCTTAGGCAACATGAAAGCTGTGCTGTGATTGGTTGCTATTTCTTAAACTGCTGAGGTAACATGAAAGCCGTGCTGTGATTGGTTGTGATATATTATAGTGCTTAGGCAACATGAAAGCTGTGCTGTGATTGGTTGCTACTAGAGATGAGCAAACGTACTCGTTTCGAGTAATTACTCGATCGAGCACCGCGATTTTCGAGTACTTCCATACTCAGGTGAAAAGATTCGGGGGGCGCCGGGGGGGCGGGGGAGCGTGGCGGAGCGGGGGGTAGCAGCGGGGAACAGGAAGGAGTCCTCTCTCTCTCCCTCTCCCCCCCACTCCCCGCTGCAACCTCCCACTCACCCACAGCGTCCCCCGAATCTTGTCACCCGAGTACGGAAGTACTCGAAAATCGCGGCGCTCGGGCGAAAAAGGGGCGTGGCTGAGTAGGTTTGCTCATCTCTAGTTGCTACCTATACTGCTGAGGTTACATGAAAGTTGCGCTGTGATTGGCTGTTATTTCTCTTACTGCTGAGGAAACATTAAAGATGTGCTGTGATTGGTTGCTATTTCTTATACTGCTGAGGTAAAATGAATACTGCGCTGTGATTGGTTGCTATTTTTTATATTGCTGAGGCAGAATAAATGTTGCGCTGTGATTGGCTGTTATTTCTCTTACTGCTGAGGTAACATGAAAGCTGTGCTGTGATTGGTTGTTATTTCTCTTACTGCTGAGGTAACATGAAAGCTGCGCTGTGATTGGGTGTTATATATTATAAAGCTGAGGTAACATGTAAGCTGCGCTGCGATTGGTTGTTATCTAGATGTATAAAAACGAATGTATGTATGTATGTCTGTCTTCGCAGCAACGCGCGACGGGTAAGCTAGTCTTTTATATAAATAGGGTAGTATACATAAAGCTGTCTGAGCCAGTCACCAACTGTTCCTATGTGTATGTACAGATATGAGATGTATTAGGGTGTATGAGGCGTGGGGATATAGTTGAATGAAGGAGATTGAATTCTGAAAGGGAGTATAGAAGTATAGACAAGACTTAGATTAGGGAATATGGTAAGTCTCCCTAAAGAAATGAATTTAGGGCACACTTAATTTTTTGCGCATTGCGAACTAAACTAATTGAGGTAGCGCAGTCCGGAGAATTTGTGCAGCTGGGAAAATATCTTGTAGACTAAAGAGGGAGATTCCGATTAAAGAGGAACTAAGTATAACTTCATTAGGAGTGTGTGATGTGCCATTTTTAGGGTACCTACACAGGGGCGAGCGGATGTGAGGCAATTTTCAGGTTCAAAACGCCTTGCATCGCTTTTGTAAATTTCCACGAGTTTCATGCGCATTAGCTGATCAGAAGTGTTTCCTATTGATTGAGAGCCATGCAATGTATTTAAGGTCCCATTGAAATGAATTGACGATGTGTTCCGAGGAACGCGAAAAGATAGAACATGCCACAATATTTTCCGTCACCGTGATGCGTTAAGGGAAAACATCGCTCATGTATATGACTCCATTCAAAGGAATGGAGTTCATATTCGCACGGATTTGGAGCGTCTCGCAATGCACTAAAGTTCCGCGAGATTCTCGGCCGCGTGAAACCAGCCATACTTGGGTAAAATCTCTTGCAGGGTTCCACAACTATCATGTGCCGATGCTTACACAGTGCCCAGATAAACAGCCCAGGGAAATAGTAGTACAGTTTCCAGATACAAATCGTGTCATTAACTGCAGATCTGATAGATTTATCTCCTTTTATTACTCTATCTACCACCGTTCATGAATATCTAATGTCATATTTCTACTGTACAGGTGAGGGAATTGACAACTTTTGGAAAGTTCTTGTTGAGGGAAAAAACTGCACCACTGAGATACCAGAAGAAAGATTTAACATCAAACACTGGTATGATTCTGATTCTAATGAGCCAGGAAAAATATGTACCGAGCGAGCTGCTTTTGTGGAGGGGTAAGTACATTATGTCACTTTACTGATGTAACATTTTTCAGTATACACTTTGTCAAAATAAATCCCGCCCCTAGAAGCAGTTGTCCTTTTGCTGCAGACCCCGTCCTGCGGTTCCATCTCAGGCAGATCTGTAAATGATGAGAGTTGTGGTAATTAGATGAATGGTCTTGTCACCGGAGGGCATAATAGGCTCTCGGAGGCTCTTTGTGTATAGTAGACGTGTTTTTCCACTTGTGTAGAGCTTGTTGACCACTAGACACTTCTACGATGCAATCCAAAAGATTCACCCCATTATTGGAATGCAAGAAGCTGGATGGTCGTATCAACTAATTGCTCGTCATGCTGGGCCATTCTGACCAGACTGTTAGGAGGTGTTGGGACCAAGCACAAGGAGCTCCAACTGTTTTGTTGTCCACCACCCATCGTCACAGGTCCCTGTGTCTGTTGGAACCATTTCCAGGCACTTGGCTGAAGGACATTTGTTCTCACAGTGCCCATTACATGTACGGCCTTTGAAACCCATCCACTGCCACCTCTGTTTGCAGTGGTGTTGTGAAAGATGAAACTGTACTGCTACGGAGTGGAACTGCATTGCCTTCAATGAGGAATCCAGGTTTAGTTTGAAGACTTATGACGGCCGGGTCTGGAGACCTTGGGGTGAGAGCCTCAATCCTGCCTTTGTTGTGGAGCGGCACACTGCCCACTGCTGGTGTGATGGTCTGGGGAGCCATCACATACGACAGGTGGTCACCCCTAGTAGGGGTATGAGGGACAATAACAGCTCAGGGATATGTTAAGCACATCCTGCAGCCACATGTGTTCCTCTCATAGCAGGACTTCCAAGAGGCATTTTCCAGCAGGGTAATGCTCGGCCCCACAGACAAGGGGGTCACAGTAAGCCCCCACAATATTGCCACACTCCCGTGGCCTGCCCCATGGCCAGATTTATTACTAATAGAACCATCTGGGAACCCAACTTCGACAGCCTATGAGATTGCAAATGTGGAACGATATGCTGCAAGATACCATACAGAACCCATATGCCTCCATGCCCACCTGTATCACATCTTGTATCTAAGCTAGAGGTAGCCAAGCAGGGTACTAAAGCCTCCATGCCCACTTGTATTACATCTTGTATCCAAGTAAGTGGCAGCCTACAGAGTACTAGAGCCTCCATGTCCATCCGTATCACATTTTGTATCCAAGCTGGAGGCGGTACAACAGGGTACTAGAGCCTCCATGCCCCCGGTATTGCATCTTGTATCCAAGCTGGAGGTGGTACAACAGGTTACTAGAGCCTCCTATCAAGGGTTTAGTTTTCCACGATAAATGATCCTTTTGCTCTGATATTTTTATCACTTACTTATATCAACGTTACAATCACACAGAGAAAGTTTTATCGGACATCTTCTAGGGCAGGGATTGGTTTTAACAATGAGTGTCTAAAATATTGCTTTTAGTTTTACTGACAGTTCATACAATAGCATGTTTCTAAAGGAACACACTGAATCATGCTCAGCTATCTCATTCTGACCCATGGAAATGGACCAACGACCATGCATGCGCACTGCCATTCCATTCACATGATGCGGTCAGGGTATGCTATTCTGATTACTAGATCTTCCAGAATTTTTAACCCCAGCAATCAGACTTTTATACCCTGTCCTACTAAGAGAAGATAAATGCTTTTAGTGGGAAAACCCCTTTAGCTCCTCCTTGAGTGGGGTGGTGGGGTATGAAGCAGCTGCAGGAGACGCGCCTACTCCATATGCTGTTGGTGTTGGCGGTCTTTGATAACCAAAAAAAGTATTATGTAGCCGAAAATGGTACCAATAGAAACTCTGCATTAAAGCTGCAATAGCTACAACAGGTGATAACTCCTGACTGTTGAACATTTAGATGCTACTGTCAATTCTAAGAGCAACATTTAAATGGCCTGACAGTGGGTGGGGGCTCGATCTCTCTCCCGAATGATCCTCTTTCACCTGCAATGAGATTGTGGGATGCCATTCAGGTGTCAAGGCAGCTTGAGCCTTTGATGGTTTCCAGGTCTGCCATGTATTTCATCCTATTAAGCTCTGCCTAAGACAGAGCTTAATAGACTGCCTGCAGAATTATAATGTATTGCAACATGGAAGTGTTGCGGTATATTGTATAAGTGATTAGACTATCTCTGGTTAAAGTTCTCTGACAGGACCAAAATGAAAGGAAAAAAAAAAGAAGTTTAATGATTACAAAAATATTTGAAGATTAACCCCCCCCCCCCCCCTCTTTTCACATTTTTTTATATTTAAATTCTTTATTTATAAAATTTGGGTAGAATACAGAAAGGGAAAAACACGATGATGAGAAAAAAAATTTTGGTTACTTTTAGCAGCTGGGCAGGTTCGAAAGCAAAAAAATCCAAAGTTTGTGGGGGAAGGGCCCGCAAACCAGAGGGGGGTCACTTAAGATCCTATAATAGCAAAGGTCGGCGAGATAAACTGGATGAATCAAACTAAATTTGCTCCAGGCAGATCCAGATCTACTAGTGTAGCCGAATGCAACAATGACAAAGTTCAAAAAAAGGAAGAAAAAAAATCTACAAAAATGATAAACAGGCAAGTTGCAATAAATGAAGAGCAAACTTGTCAATACTTATCTCCTCAAAGGAGAGCAGATTGTTGAGAAGGTATGAAGTGTCCCATCTGGTCAAATGGTGTCTGATGAACGATCTTTTCTGGGGGACCTGGTGTGGTCCAGCTCTAATCTTCTCACCTTCTTTGGCTTGTTTGGGGTGACTTGGGTCCAGGAATCCATTTTGAGGAGAAGGGGAAGATCAAACGATTCATCTGCAGATGTCCAATCTGAAATGTGAATGTGAGAGAGGTCTAGTTTGCTTAGAACCAGGGGGTGCTCCAGGGGTTTTGATCATGCATGTTCTATTAGGACATGAGGTTGCAAGGCCGAATGAGAGGAGCCACTTTTAGGGTATTTCTTTGTCCCTCAGCGCTCCTGTGAGGAGTTTGAGTTGTCTCCTCAGATCAAGTGTGAGTTTGGAGAGATTTTGAAAGATTTGAACCTTGTTGTCGTCAAATTCAATTTTTTTTGGCAATGCTGGCTTTGTTCAAAATTTCTTCTTTGGTTTTAAAGCTTTGTAGGCAGCAGAAAACGTCTCATGGCCTGTCAGAGTTCACGGATCTGGGCTTGACGACTCTGTGAGGCTTTCCAGGCCAAGATCCGCGCCTTCATCTCTTTCTAAGGCCATTGAAGATCTGGGAGAGGGTGGTGGGGATCTCCTTGTCAGGGACATTCTCTGGAATTCTACGTATACGTATGTTATGTCTGGAGCGGTTCTCCAGGTCATCTATGTGAATTCTTTGGAGGTATAATTCTTAATCGATCAGAATATCTTTGACTTTTTCTACCCGGTGGATTATCTTAGTACAAAAGTCCTCCAGGGTGTTGATTCTAACATGCACTTCTTTCATGCCTTTCCTTAAATCTGAGATGTCCTCTTTGACTGTTTTGAGTGAATTCTTTGAATAGATCTTTAATGCTCTCCCTGGTTGGCAGAGCCTTGATATAGTTTTTATTGTCTGAGGATGAATTTATTGGGAGGTTATCTTTGGAATCACTTTCTGAGCCTAGCAGGGAGGCGGTGTGGTTTTTGTTGTCCTCTTCTAATTGCATCTCCTTAGGATGGCTTGTATGGGGAGTGTCATGGGAGGATTTCTTAGAGGCTTTTGCTGAATCTTGTGGGTTTTTTGTTGTCTTAAGCCTCTTTCCTATGTACTCAAAAATGGTACCAATAGAAACTCTGCTTTAAAGTGACCATCCAGTTTTGGGACACAATTCTGTCCTGAGGCAGGGGAGTGTATTACCTGAAGTTGTACTTCTCTGTTGCCTCTCAATCTGCAGTTCCAGATCCTGTTTTTAGCCATCAATTTTCTAACTATTTTATGTACATTATGCACTTTTCTCTTATTGGTCAGTGCTGATCAAATGAGCAGCTCTGGGAAATCAAAAACCAGGTAAAGTATACTGGTAGTCGTAACATTACCAATGCTCTGTGGGGGTTAGGTAGTCTGAAGATTGTATGGACCATCTTGGATGACTAAAAGCAGGAAGGTGGATCGGAGGGACAGCAGAGAAGAACTGCAGGTACTATACCCTGCTCCTCCTTAGGGTCTGGAACCAAATTTGAAACCGGAGGGTCGCTTTTGTGTGTCCAACCATTCTACACGTGTGTAATGTCGTATTCTGCATTATACATCTTCCCATTATTTGACAGTCGTATGACTTTTGGGACATTGTATGATAGAGTGCAGTCGGGTCTATTTTAGTCACTGACCGCTTTCCAAAACTTCCTGTTGTAATTAAATGAACAGTACTTTGATAAACATTTAGAGCTTAAATACACTTTAATATCTGATCGCTGAATGCATTTTAATGTTTTAATCATTTTTGTAGAATTAATGAATTTGATCATAAACTTTTTGGAATCCACAAATTTGAAACTGAGAATATGGATCCACAGCAAAAACTACTGATTGAATGTACATACAGGGCCCTGGAAGATGGCGGCTGCCCTACAGAAAGCATTAGTGGAAGTGAAACTGGAGTATTTATAGGTGAGGTTATTAAGATACTAGAATGGAAACATTTAGGGCCCCATGTAGCAGATGCTGTAGAGTATGATGAGTTATGTTTAGTTCACTTAAACCTGGAGAGTTTTAGATCTTGTGGCTGTAATATCAAAGCTAAAAACTGGCCACATTACAGCCGTCTGAATAAGGCCTAAGACTGTAACGCTCGTATTTAAAAGGGGTGAGCCAAGATGCACAATCCTTTGAGAACGCAAGGTTTGGGATGATCAGTTTGTGACCCTTAATCCCGCTCTTGGCACTCCAGGCAGTTGATGGTACTGGGGGAAGTTGCAGCCGGCTTGGTATCTCCTCTGTAGTGTTACAGGATAGTCCTGCACATGAATGGCTGACCAGTAGAGATGAGCGAGCATGCTCGTCCGAGCTTGATGCTCGTTCGAGCATTAGCATACTCGAATGCACTCGTTACTCGAGCCGAGCACCACGTGGTGCTCGGGTGCTCGAGAAAATTTCACCCTCTCCTCCCCACATGTTTTCAATGGAGCTGCCGCTGATTGTGATTGGCTGAGCACCTCAGCCAATCACAATCAGCTCTTTCAGCAGGCAGGGATTTTAAATCCCCGCCTGCTGATAGATCAGCACTACAGAGTCGGGGACAGTGTGGAGAAGACGCGGCTGAGCCCCGGCAGCTGAAGGGAGGTGAGTATCTATTTTTTTTTTTACACTATTTTTCCTGTTTTTTCAGGGAAGGGTTTATATTTAAAGCCCTTCCCTGAAATCCATTTACTGGGGGGCCGGCAGTAGGATCCTCTACCGCAGCTGTCATGTGTGACAGCTGTGGTAGGGAATTGAAGAATTCCTCTGCTGCATCTGTCACAGATGTGGCAGATGTAGCAGCCCGGTTTTTCTTTTACTTCATCCCCGCGGGGGACACGGCAGCGGTGGAGGGTAACTTTTTTTTTAAACAATAAAATTATTGTTTTTCAGGGAAAGGCTTATATGTAAAGTCCTTCCATGAAAAACAATTGAGGGGTGCCGGCAGACCATTGTTCGAGCATCTGGTCGAGTAACGAGCACCCGAGTATTTTGGTGCTCGCTCATCTCTACTGACCAGTAATAACCAGGTGGCAGAGGGTTCATTTTGCTACATATATAGTTCTCCATGCTAGTTATCTACCACTGGAAATAAAGTTTGGGCTCCGGGTTCCATGGGCTGGGTGTAAACTTGTATCTTTTGGGTGGATGATTCTGGTATCTTACAAATGACTCTGTAATAAATCTATAGGAGCTACTAGTTTTAATCTATATTTTATTTTACAGGTATCATGAACAGAGATGCATACAGCATTTACAATAACTGCGCTGATAACATTAATCATTTTAATGGAGTAGGTACATCCGCATGTATGCCCGCCAACAGGATATCATATTGCTTCAACCTGACTGGCCCTTCTCTAACCATCGACACCGCTTGTTCTTCCTCTCTTGTTGCTTTACATTACGCCTGCCAATCCATCCAACAAGGTATATACATCACAAGTATAATATAAGAATATCCTCATATACTATACTGCAGTAATCCCCAACCAAAGGCTCGGTAGCCCCACGTGGCTTGTGCCCCCATGCTGCTTGGCTATGTGAGACCTAAGTCATAACCATATGCACCAGCAATTTACTGAGGTTTACGACATGTCAGTAATAAAGTACAAACACTTTGCTTCATATAATACTAGTGACTAATTTTAAGCAGCAAATGCAAATTTAGGATTTATTGTTTCCCCACATTTAACATCTGTCACCCATTTTTTAATTTAACCGTGTTATCCCGCTAAATCTAAAAACTTTTGAAAACCACTCGCCATGTTTTAAAAGCATAAAATAAGCCATACTCCCCCTAACCGATCGCCCGCCATTCCTGTTCTGCTAGTCCCCACTACTATTCTCTATTTCCTCCTTCAGCAAGCTAGCAGCGATGTCCTGACATACGGACATGTGACCACTGCAGTTAATTACTAGCTAAAGTGCCGATGGTTGTCCGCAGTGATCATATGGTGATGTTATTGCTGCTACAGGGAGTAGAGAGAAGCGGTGAACCGTGCACCATCGGAACAGGAGTGCCATGTGATCAGAGGCAAGTGACTATGGCTGCTTTTATTTTATTAACCTATGATGAGCCACTTTCAAAATTTCTGTTGTTGTTGGGTAGCCTGGAAAATCCCTACCAGGTGTAGAACCACATCCCTCAGCATGCAGACAGGCAGATTGCTATATGGAGGAGGATTACACAGGTGCAAAATACTGATAACCAACCATTCACCCCGACCACATATTAGGGTGGGGGAGGCTGCTTAGTATTATGGCCCTTTTTAGATGAGCCGATGTCATTTGAACGAGTGAGAAAGTTCACCACAAGCTTGTTCACAATTGTCCGCTTTTGTGTAACCTGTTTAGACTAGCAGATCATTGTTGAGAACCATTGGCTTCTCATTCAGTGTTTTACATTCCTATTTATGTACTGAGTGGAGACTGTGGAGTGAAAGTGGAGTTTAGATGCAGCGAGAAGCGAACGAGTTGCCAATGATTTTTATGCTGGTTAAAACTGAATGAAAAGTTAAATATTCTCGTTTGTTGTTTAGTCATTGGCTTGCATTTAAACTGAACAATTATCATTCACTTTCGTTTTACCGATATATATATTTTTTTATAGTCGTTACGTCTAAACTCAACTGTGAGTTTGCACATAGATAAACCGAGGCGTTAGTTAATATTTTGGCCAAAATACAAGCCCATGTCAAGGGTGCACATCCTGTTGCAGGTCCCTACACTGTCATCAGAAACAAACTAGGGAAAGAGGACATATCAATGCAAGAAAATCATTGCCAGCGGCCATACTGTGTAATGTTCCTCCATATAGTAATTTGGCTGTCCGCATGCTGAGGGAAGTGGTTCTTCGCTTACCCTTGCATTTTATATCAGTAAGTGTGGCTGCTGGCAGTGATTTTCTTGAATTGATATGCCATGTGGGATTTGTTTGGCTGGATAGTCACTATAATGTGGCTCTGGCCATCACTTGAAAGTTGTATCCGTCTCACCCAAAAATCCATTATCCCATGACTTTCAATTCTTCACCGCTGAGCTCCGCCCCTCGTGATATCCACAGATATCTTTCAGCACTAGCGTATAGTTTATTTTCTATTGCTGAGCTCCACCCCTCCTGACATCATTGCAGCCCCCCCACCTCCTCTCCACAGCACTGCAGGTCCTCACATCCTCATTCCTCCTGTCTGCCCTGTCACTTGTGGCAAGAGGCTCTTGGTGGGTTCCCCCAGGTGTGGTGTGCCCTGACATCTGCCTGGATTAGCCTGGTGCTAGTGCTGGGCCTTATTATATCCAGTTCAATCCAAAGTCGGCTGTATTTATGACCCTAGCACTCTCCGCCTCTTCCCATCAACCTCACCAATAACTGGCAACTACTGACAGTTACTTTAGTGGGCCTCATTCATTAGTAAGGTGGCGAGTAAAACACTGGACTCATAATATAGAAAGCCTCTGTGTGAGTCTGCTGTATTTTATTTTGGCTATTAACCAAGAGGCACAGTATATCTTTGTCATTTGGTATAAAAACTAATCAGACCTGTCATTATAATATGCAGCCCTCGTACAGGACAACCTAACTACATAACAGATCTGCTTTAATATCAAAGAATAGTATATTTAATTCTAAGAATAAGGAGAATTACTGTATTTCTGGCTTATGAACAGAAAAGTGCTTCTTGTTACAAAGACTGATACCGGTCATCAACAGGTGATTGTGATATGGCGATCTGTGGAGCAGTCAATTGCATCATTGAACCTCTTATGTACGTTATGCTTAGCAAAGCAAAGATGCTTTCTTCAGACGGGATATGTAAACCATTTTCCAACAAAGCTGATGGATATGGAAGAGGAGAAGGATGTGGTGTTGTTCTCTTAAAAGCTTTAAAAAAGGTACGATGTCTTACATTCAGTAAAGTGAACGAGTTATTTTACGGAGTTACATCTTGTAATACAGATCTAGCAAAGTTTAGTTTGACACTTAATATGTGAAATAACTGTGACACGGATCTTTTGCTCTTCCAATAGCTTTTCTTGTGTAAATGTTACTTGTTGCAGCAAGTTATCAGCATTGGGTTAAATTTGTTACATTTATAACTACACAAAAGTTATTTCATCTCAGCATGAACCAACAGACAAGATCCAAATGTTCTGTGGAGCCAAATCATTTTGCCATCCAGTAGATAGCCTTGTGTGAAGGCAAACAGAAGTGATGCCAGGACTTCTGAACATGTAGCACAGAGGAAGGGCTCTTTCACACAGGGGGCTAGGCGTGCAAAAATCACGCACGTAAAGAACACGTGGCTATTAGAACCAATGGTTTCCTATGGGAACATTCATATGAAGGAATCTGAACATTCCCATAGGAAACCATTGGTTCTAATAGCTGCATGTTTTTTAAGCACTTGATTTTTGCATGCCTAGCTCCCCATGTGAATGAGCCCTAAGGATTGCACTCAGGTGTATTTACACAATACGCAAAGAATAGAACCCATTGGTTCAATGGGTTAGTTCACATGTTCGTGTTTTGTACATACATTTCAGTCGTGCTGGAAAAAAAACTGCAGCATGCTCTAACTTCGTGTGACAAAAGCCCCATAGAGGTCCATAGGGATGCGCAAATGTGCACGCAATACATAAGAAGATTCAAGATTTGCTGCGGAATTCCACTGAAATACAACACATCTGGAATTCATTAGACTAATTAGCCATTTCAATTGGTGCATCTGCCTCTAGCAAATTAACATCTTTAAAAATACCTGGAGAACAGGAGAAATCCCAGAAGATAGGGATAACATTTGCCCTTTCCCAATCTTTAAAAAAGGTAAGAAGGTGGATCCAAGAAACTACAGGCCTGTGAGCCTGACCTCTATACCGGGAAAGATCCTTGAGCAAATTTTTAGAAAGCATGTATGCAAGTACTTGGATAAAAATGGAGTAATTAACCGGAGCCAGCATGTGTTTGCAACAAACAAGTCATGCCAGACTAATCTAATTTCCTTCTATGATAGAATCACCAACTGGATTGATCAGGGAAATGCGGTGGATATAGTATATCTTGATTTAAGTAAAGCATTTGACAAAGTATCTCATAGCATACTTATTGAAAAAATGACCAAATATGGGATACACAAGGCAACTGCTAGGTGGATTCCCAACTGCCTGAGTGATCGTATGTAAAGGAGCGGTCATAAATGGCTGCACATCCAAGTGGAAGAATGTATCAAGTGGGGTACCACAAGACTCTGCCTAGGCCCAGTGTTCTTTAACATTTTTCTAAATGATTTGCAGGAGGGAATTGATAGGAAATAGAGATGAGCGAGCACCAAAATGCTCGGGTGCTCGTTACTCGAGATGAACTTTTCGCGATGCTCGAGGGATCGTTTCGAATAACGAACCCCATTGAAGTCAATGGGCGACCCGAGCATTTTTGTATATCGCCGATGCTCGCTAAGGTTTTCATTTGTGAAAATCTGGGCAATTCAAGAAAGTGATGGGAACGACACAGCAACGGATAGGGCAGGCGAGGGGCAACATGTTGGGCTGCATCTCAAGTTCACAGGTCCCACTATTAAGCCAACTTTTACTTCTGAAAAGCCCTCATTAGCAATGGATACCTTAGCTAAGCACCACACTACCTCCAACAAAGCACAATCACTGCCTGCATGACACACCGCTGCCACTTCTCCTGGGTTACATGCTGACCAACCACCCCCCCACGACCCAGTGTCCACAGCGCACACCAAACTGTCCCTGCCCAGCCTTCAGCTGCCCTCATGCCACACCACCCTCATGTCTATTTATAAGTGCGTCTGCCATGAGGAGGAACCGCAGGCACACACTGCAGAGGGTTGGCACGGCTAGGCAGCGACCCTCTTTAAAAGGGGCGGGGCGATAGCCCACAATGCTGTGCAGAAGCAATGAGAAATCCAATCCTGTGCCACCTCCATCTGGAGCTGCACACGTGGGCATAGCAATGGGGAACCTATGTGCCACACACTATTCATTCTGTCAAGGTGTCTGCATGCCCCACTCAGACCGCGGTTTTTTATAAATAGTCACAGGCAGGTACAACTCCGCAATGGGAATTCCGTGTGCACCCACAGCATGGGTGGCTCCCTGGAACCCACCCGCTGTACATAACTGTATCCCATTGCAGTGCCCTGGACAGCAGAGCTAACATCAGATGAAATGCAGGTGGGCTTCGGCCCACACTGCATGCCCCAGTCAGACTGGGGTTCTTTAGAAGTGGACACATGTAGTTACAACTTCTTGTGGACCCACAGCATGGGTGGCTCCCTGGAACCCACCGGCGGTACATAAAAATATCCCATTGCATTGCCCATCACAGCTGAGGTAATAATATCATGTTTAATGCAGGTGGGCTTCGGCCCACACTGCATGCCCCAGTCAGACTGGGGTTCTTTAAAAGTGGACACAGATGCATTTAAAACTCCCTGTGGACCCACAGCATGGGTGGGTGCCAGGAAGCCACTGGCGGTACATAAAAATATCCCATTGCATTGCCCATCACAGCTGAGGTAATAATGTCATGTTTAATGCAGGTGGGCTTCGGCCCACACTGCATGCCCCAGTCAGACTGGGGTTCTTAAGAAGTGGACACATGTAGTTACAACTCCGTGTGGACCCACAGCATGGGTGGCTCCCTGGAACCCACCGGCGGTACATAAAAATATCCCATTGCATTGCCCATCACAGCTGAGGTAATAATGTCATGTTTAATGCAGGTGGGCTTCGGCCCACACTGCATGCCCCAGTCAGACTGGGGTTCTTTAGAAGTGGACACAGATGCATTTACAACTCCCTGTGGACCCACAGCATGGGTGGGTGCCAGGAAGCCACCGGCGGTACATAAAAATATCCCATTGCATTGCCCATCACAGCTGAGGTAATAATGTCATGTTTAATGAAGGTGGGCTTCAGCCCACACTGCATGCCCCAGTCAGACTGGGGTTCTTTAGAAGTGGACACAGATGCATTTACAACTCCCTGTGGACCCACAGCATGGGTGGGTGCCAGGAAGCCACCGGCGGTACATAAAAATATCCCATTGCATTGCCCATCACAGCTGAGGTAATAATGTCATGTTTAATGAAGGTGGGCTTCAGCCCTCACTGCATGCCCCAGTCAGACTGGGGTTCTTTAGAAGTCGACACAGATGCATTTACAACTCCCTGTGGACCCACAGCATGGGTGGCTCCCTGGAACCCACCGGCGGTACATAAAAATATCCCATTGCATTGCCCATCACAGCTGAGGTAATAATGTCATGTTTAATGCAGGTGGGCTTCGGCCCACACTGCATGCCCCAGTCAGACTGGGGTTCTTTAGAAGTGGACACAGATGCATTTACAACTCCCTGTGGACCCACAGCAAAGGTGGCTCCCTGGAACCCACCGGCGGTACATAAAAATATCCCATTGCATTGCCCATCACCGCTGATGTTACGTCAGCTGTAATGCAGGTGGGCAAAAAATTAATTGGATTACACTGTAGGCGAGGGCCCACAAAAATTGGTGTACCAACAGTACTAATGTACCTGAGAAAAATTGCCAATACCCAACCGAGAGGGCAGGTGAAACCCATTAATCGCTTTGGTTAATGTGGCTTAATTGGTGACTAAAGTGTATACACGCTATAACAAAATAGGTCCGCGCTCCGGGAATATGGCATCAGTACTTTTAATCTCCACAACGCGTTTCATCCCATGAAAGGGACTTTATCAAGTGTGGCAACATACTACATACAAGACATTTATAGTAAAAATTACATACCTCCATTGCATGCGGTTCGCTCCGTCCTCCTTCCCTCACAGCGTCCAGCGGCGCCACGCCTCCTCCGCAAGTGTCAGCTGACTAAGTCACGTGGGGCCGTGACGTCACCTCGTCGGGCGCTGCTTCTTGTGTGAGAACGGGAGTATGGACGGGCTCGCTCGCATTCCTGGATACATTAATCAGATGGATGTTACTGGCCAACATCACTGTATAAAACTAATGTTTTGTTATTATTACGCAATACATGAATTAAAAAATAAAATAACATATAATATCCGAATAGACATTAGACCCCTATTATATTATAAATTTTTTCCGTTCATAAACTCTTATTGGTAAATAAACTGTATGCAAACATAAATATATTACATAATAAATATAAATATAAATATTATATATAGATGTTAAATATAAAAATTATTAAAAATATTAAAAAGATCTCATTATTTTCATTATATTTTTATCTAGTATAAGACAATAAATTAACGGATTTATATAAGAATGCAATAAATGGATAAAATACATAAACTAAAATGGAACTATATTTTTATCTGTAAATTTATATGTATTTTTTATGTGTTTATAATTTCTCTACCACTTCGTTCAAACCTCTAGGGACCAGAGTATTCATACGAAATATCCAATACATTTCTCTGGATCTTAGCTTCTCCACTGATTTCTCCCTAATATTTTCTATGGGAATAACTCTTAAAAGGGAGGAATCTTGGGCATGGTGGGTACTAAAATGTCTGGACACGCTGTGTTTATCGAATCCTTTCTTAATATTGCTACGGTGCTTATTAAGTCTTCCTCGTAGCGTGTTGATGGTTCTTCCTATGTATCTCAGCCCGCAAGGGCATTCCAACATATATATGACTTTTGTCACATCACAGGTCATATTTTGTTTTATCATATACTCTTCTCCATCAGGAAGTTGAATTTTCTTGGCACCATGTTGGATATTCGTACAGCATATACATCTTTTTTTCTTGCACTTATAAGCACCTCCTATTCCTTTCTCGTTATCTCCTCCTCTACTTTTTCTTTCTTTTCCATTCTTGGGATATGACGGAGCGATAAGGTTTTTTAATGTTGCATTTTTCCGAAATATGCACAATGGTTTTGTGGTTAGTTGTTTTTCTAAAAATGGATCTTCTTTCAAGACTATCCAATTTTTCCTTAATATACCATTAATCTCTCCTGCATGGGCATTGTATTTTGTGGTGAAAGCTGCTTCATATCTCTCTCTCTCTTTTTTTGAATTTTTTACCTGTTTTGTTCTGTCTACTATTAGACTTCCCAAATTTAAAGCTTTCTTGTATGCGGCCTTCACTAAAGTTTCTGGGTACCCCTTTTCCTTGAATCTTTTTTCTAGTATTTTGGCTTGCTCGTTATAATCTTCTATTTTCGTACAATTTTTTCTGATTCTCTGAAATTGGCCATAAGGGACGTTTTTCTTCCATCTCTTATGGTGGCAGCTATTAAAATTCAAATAGCTATTAGCGTCCACTCTCTTAAAATGAGTTTTCGTAATAACTTCGTTGTTCTTCCCTTCTATTACTAGGTCCAGGTATATAATCCTTGTCGCTGATATTTCGTATGTGAACCTAAAATTAAATTCATTTGTTGATAGGTTCTCCAGAAAATCCATCAAATCTTCCTGTCTTCCGTCCCAAATTATGATGAGGTCGTCTATGTAGCGTTTATATAATTTTATCCGCTCATCCGTAAACCTTTCTTTTTCGAACGTTCCCATCACCAAGTTGGCGAACGTAGGGGCGCATTTCGTCCCCATCGCGGTACCGACATCTTGTCTGTAGATTTTTTTATCATACATAAAAATATTATTTTGTAAAATGAACATGATGCTTTTGGCTATGAACTGCCTTTGGTGTTCTGGCATAAGCAGATCTTCCTTCAATATCTCCTCCACTGATTCTACTCCAATTTTGTGTTCGATATTCGAGTAGAGTGACTCTACATCCACACTGCACCATAAATAAGTGGGTTGCCATTTAATACCTCTGATGAATTCCAATAGGTGACCTGAGTCTTTGATGTACGAAGGTAGGCCCACTACATACTTTTGTAGTTGGCGGTCTATGTATTCTGATAGCCTGTGTGTAACAGACTCCATGCCCGCCACTATTGGTCTACCTGGTGGCTGATGTATATCCTTGTGCACCTTGGGTGCATGGTAAAAATATGGCATCCCAATGGGGGTTTCTTTTAAATATAGATACTCTTTTTTACATATACTATTATTTCTATGTCCTTCCTGTATTAATGCGTAGAACTCCCCAGTAATTTCTTTCGTTGGATCTTCTCTTAATTCAGTATATTGTCCCTCCTTCCCTAAAATTCGCAGTGCTTCTTCGTGGTATTGTTGATGGTCCATTATTGTAATCGCTCCCCCCTTGTCTGCTTGTTTTATGACAATTGACTTCTCCTCTTTCAATTTCTTCAAGACATTTCTTTGTGCCCTGGTAAGGTTATGATGTTTGGGCTTATTTTCCCTACACATTTTTGTAAAGTCTTTCATAGTTTTGTTGTAGAATAGTTCCACGTATTCTCCCTTTGATTCTACTGGAAAAAACTTGCTTTTTTGTTTCAGATCTGTAGTTATGGGGTCATTTAGATTGAACTCAATTGGTCCGGCATCCTGTACTTTTTTATTCTCGATATTTTTCACTTCCTGAATAGAGAAGAACCTTTGGAGTGTGATCTTCCTTATAAAAGCATTTAGGTCCACAAATAACTCAAATAAATTTGCTCCTTTGGTTGGGCTGAATGAAAGTCCCTTCAACAGCACCTCCATTTCATCTCTTCTGAGTTTGTGATTTGATATATTATATATGCCGTTCTGTCTGGCTTCCTCAAAAGAAACTACTTCTTCGCCGGATGGTTTGGTCCGGTTGTTGATCTTTGTGTTGCGGATACCACCTCTTTTACCCCTCCGATTTCTCTTGTATTTCTTGTCTTGGTTGTAGTTGTTCGCAACGGCTGATAAAATTGGTGTATTTTCGTCCTCCCTCTCTGAGGTGCACTTATCATCCTTTGTGGTTGCATATCGGTCGTACTCCTTGGTGGGGTTGGTCTTGAAGCTCCCAGACTCCGATTGGGGGATGACGCCGTTATCGGTTCTTTTGGAGTGAGGGGTCCTCTTCCTCCTAAAAAAGGAGCTGTATTGCTATGGTTATTACTTACTCCCGTTGATGATCTTCTATTCTCTTCACCTCTCCTGTTTATACTCAAATCCAGTATTTCATTCATATCCGGTGGCGAATTTGCCATTGGAGATCGTAATAATAAATTTTCTATTTCGCATCGATCCACCCTAGGGGTAAGTAATTCTCCTCTTTGTACTCCAAAACAGGAGAGGTGAAGAGAATAGAAGATCTCTGCACCTCAGAGAGGGAGGACGAAAATACACCAATTTTATCAGCCGTTGCGAACAACTACAACCAAGACAAGAAATACAAGAGAAATCGGAGGGGTAAAAGAGGTGGTATCCGCAACACAAAGATCAACAACCGGACCAAACCATCCGGCGAAGAAGTAGTTTCTTTTGAGGAAGCCAGACAGAACGGCATATATAATATATCAAATCACAAACTCAGAAGAGATGAAATGGAGGTGCTGTTGAAGGGACTTTCATTCAGCCCAACCAAAGGAGCAAATTTATTTGAGTTATTTGTGGACCTAAATGCTTTTATAAGGAAGATCACACTCCAAAGGTTCTTCTCTATTCAGGAAGTGAAAAATATCGAGAATAAAAAAGTACAGGATGCCGGACCAATTGAGTTCAATCTAAATGACCCCATAACTACAGATCTGAAACAAAAAAGCAAGTTTTTTCCAGTAGAATCAAAGGGAGAATACGTGGAACTATTCTACAACAAAACTATGAAAGACTTTACAAAAATGTGTAGGGAAAATAAGCCCAAACATCATAACCTTACCAGGGCACAAAGAAATGTCTTGAAGAAATTGAAAGAGGAGAAGTCAATTGTCATAAAACAAGCAGACAAGGGGGGAGCGATTACAATAATGGACCATCAACAATACCACGAAGAAGCACTGCGAATTTTAGGGAAGGAGGGACAATATACTGAATTAAGAGAAGATCCAACGAAAGAAATTACTGGGGAGTTCTACGCATTAATACAGGAAGGACATAGAAATAATAGTATATGTAAAAAAGAGTATCTATATTTAAAAGAAACCCCCATTGGGATGCCATATTTTTACCATGCACCCAAGGTGCACAAGGATATACATCAGCCACCAGGTAGACCAATAGTGGCGGGCATGGAGTCTGTTACACACAGGCTATCAGAATACATAGACCGCCAACTACAAAAGTATGTAGTGGGCCTACCTTCGTACATCAAAGACTCAGGTCACCTATTGGAATTCATCAGAGGTATTAAATGGCAACCCACTTATTTATGGTGCAGTGTGGATGTAGAGTCACTCTACTCGAATATCGAACACAAAATTGGAGTAGAATCAGTGGAGGAGATATTGAAGGAAGATCTGCTTATGCCAGAACACCAAAGGCAGTTCATAGCCAAAAGCATCATGTTCATTTTACAAAATAATATTTTTATGTATGATAAAAAAATCTACAGACAAGATGTCGGTACCGCGATGGGGACGAAATGCGCCCCTACGTTCGCCAACTTGGTGATGGGAACGTTCGAAAAAGAAAGGTTTACGGATGAGCGGATAAAATTATATAAACGCTACATAGACGACCTCATCATAATTTGGGACGGAAGACAGGAAGATTTGATGGATTTTCTGGAGAACCTATCAACAAATGAATTTAATTTTAGGTTCACATACGAAATATCAGCGACAAGGATTATATACCTGGACCTAGTAATAGAAGGGAAGAACAACGAAGTTATTACGAAAACTCATTTTAAGAGAGTGGACGCTAATAGCTATTTGAATTTTAATAGCTGCCACCATAAGAGATGGAAGAAAAACGTCCCTTATGGCCAATTTCAGAGAATCAGAAAAAATTGTACGAAAATAGAAGATTATAACGAGCAAGCCAAAATACTAGAAAAAAGATTCAAGGAAAAGGGGTACCCAGAAACTTTAGTGAAGGCCGCATACAAGAAAGCTTTAAATTTGGGAAGTCTAATAGTAGACAGAACAAAACAGGTAAAAAATTCAAAAAAAGAGAGAGAGAGATATGAAGCAGCTTTCACCACAAAATACAATGCCCATGCAGGAGAGATTAATGGTATATTAAGGAAAAATTGGATAGTCTTGAAAGAAGATCCATTTTTAGAAAAACAACTAACCACAAAACCATTGTGCATATTTCGGAAAAATGCAACATTAAAAAACCTTATCGCTCCGTCATATCCCAAGAATGGAAAAGAAAGAAAAAGTAGAGGAGGAGATAACGAGAAAGGAATAGGAGGTGCTTATAAGTGCAAGAAAAAAAGATGTATATGCTGTACGAATATCCAACATGGTGCCAAGAAAATTCAACTTCCTGATGGAGAAGAGTATATGATAAAACAAAATATGACCTGTGATGTGACAAAAGTCATATATATGTTGGAATGCCCTTGCGGGCTGAGATACATAGGAAGAACCATCAACACGCTACGAGGAAGACTTAATAAGCACCGTAGCAATATTAAGAAAGGATTCGATAAACACAGCGTGTCCAGACATTTTAGTACCCACCATGCCCAAGATTCCTCCCTTTTAAGAGTTATTCCCATAGAAAATATTAGGGAGAAATCAGTGGAGAAGCTAAGATCCAGAGAAATGTATTGGATATTTCGTATGAATACTCTGGTCCCTAGAGGTTTGAACGAAGTGGTAGAGAAATTATAAACACATAAAAAATACATATAAATTTACAGATAAAAATATAGTTCCATTTTAGTTTATGTATTTTATCCATTTATTGCATTCTTATATAAATCCGTTAATTTATTGTCTTATACTAGATAAAAATATAATGAAAATAATGAGATCTTTTTAATATTTTTAATAATTTTTATATTTAACATCTATATATAATATTTATATTTATATTTATTATGTAATATATTTATGTTTGCATACAGTTTATTTACCAATAAGAGTTTATGAACGGAAAAAATTTATAATATAATAGGGGTCTAATGTCTATTCGGATATTATATGTTATTTTATTTTTTAATTCATGTATTGCGTAATAATAACAAAACATTAGTTTTATACAGTGATGTTGGCCAGTAACATCCATCTGATTAATGTATCCAGGAATGCGAGCGAGCCCGTCCATACTCCCGTTCTCACACAAGAAGCAGCGCCCGACGAGGTGACGTCACGGCCCCACGTGACTTAGTCAGCTGACACTTGCGGAGGAGGCGTGGCGCCGCTGGACGCTGTGAGGGAAGGAGGACGGAGCGAACCGCATGCAATGGAGGTATGTAATTTTTACTATAAATGTCTTGTATGTAGTATGTTGCCACACTTGATAAAGTCCCTTTCATGGGATGAAACGCGTTGTGGAGATTAAAAGTACTGATGCCATATTCCCGGAGCGCGGACCTATTTTGTTATAGCGTGTATACACTTTAATCGAGCGGCTCTCGTTAGTGAGAGACGGAGGAGGACCGCGGCTCCCCAGCTGACTGGCCCAGCAGGACACCAGGGGATTTAAAGGCGCAGGAGCACATCTTTATATAGGAGAACTTGGACAAAGAGTGTCAGTGAGGACCCTAGTAAACAGGATTCTCACTGGGCACCGGGTGAGTGATATATTATTTATGCACGGATATCCAGTTATGTTTTCTCGGTACACTCAGGCAGCGCTATCCTAATTTTTTCTTGCATATATTAATTGGTGACTAGGCCTGGAGGCAGCTCAGTTAAAATAAAAATTGGTTCAGGTGAAAGTTTCAACGCTTTAATGAGCATTGAAACGTATTAAAATTGTTTAGAAAAATTATGACTGAGCCTTGTGGGCCTAAGAAAAATTGCACATTCGGCGTGATTACGTCAGGTTTCAGGAGGAGGAGCAGGAGGAGGAGGATGAATATTATACACAGATTGATGAAGCAAAAAGGTCCCCATTTTCGATGGTGATAGAGAACGATGCTTCCATCCGCGGGTGCAGCCTACGTATTGTTTAGGTATCGCTGCTGTCCGCAGGTGGAGAAGAGAAGTCTGGGGAAATCCAGGCTTTGTTCATCTTGATGAGTGTGAGCCTGTCGACACTGTTGGTTGACAGGTGGGTACGCTTATCCGTGATGATTCCCCCAGCCACACTAAACACACTCTCTGACAAGACGCTAGCCGCAGGACAAACAAGCACCTACAGGGCATACAGCGCGAGTTCAGGCCATGTGTCCAGCTTCAACACCCAGTAGTTGTAGGGGGCAGAGGCGTCACCGAGGACGGTCATGCGATCGGCTACGTACTCCCTCACCATCCTTTTACAGTGCTCCCGCCAACTCAGCCTTGACTGGGGACCGGTGACACAGTCTTGCTGGGGAGCCATAAAGCTGTCAAAGGCCTTAGAGAGTGTTCCCCTGCCTGCGCTGTACATGCTGCCTGATCTCTGCGCCTCCCCTGCTACCTGGGCCGCGGAAATGCGCCTTCGGCCACTAGCGCTGTCGGATGGGAAGTTTACCATCAGTTTGTCCACCAGCGCCCTGTGGTATAGCATCATTCTCAAACCCCTTTCCTCTTCGGGAATGAGAGTGAAAAGGCTCTCCTTATACCGTGGGTCGAGCAATGTGTACACCTAGTAATCCGTAGTGGCCAGAATGCGTGTAACGCGAGGGTCACGAAAAAGGCATCCTAACATGAAGTCAGCCATGTGTGCCGGGGTACCTGTACGCAACACATGGCTGTCCTCACTAGGAAGATCACTTTCAGGATCCTCCTCCTCCTCCTCTAGCCATACACGCTGAAAGGATGACAGGCAAGCTGTATCTGTACCCTCAGCAGTGGGCCAAGCTGTCTCTTCCTCCTCCTCCTCCTCCTCCTCTGGCCATACACGCTGAAAGGATGACAGGCAAGCAGCATCTGTACCCTCAGCAGTGGGCCAAGCTGTCTCTTCCCCCTCCTCCTCATGCTCCTCCCCCTCCTCCTCAACGCGCTGAGATATAGACATGAGGTTGCTCTGACTATCCAGCGACATACTGTCTTCCCCCGCCTCCGTTTCTGATTCCAAAGCGTCTGCCTTTATGCTTTGCAGGGAACTTCTCAAGAGGCATAGCAGAGGAATGGTGACGCTAATGATTGCAGCATCCCCGCTCACCATCTGGGTAGACTCCTCAAAGTTTCCAAGGACCTGGCAGATGGCTGCCAACCAGGCCCACTCTTCTGTAAATAATTGAGGAGGCTGACTCCCACTGCGCCGCCCACGTTGGAGTTGGTATTCCACAATAGCTCTATGCTGCTCATAGAGTCTGGCCAACATGTGGAGCGTAGAGTTCCACTGTGTGGGCACGTCGCACAGCAGTCGGTGCACTGGCAGATTAAACCGATGTTGTAGTGTCCGCAGGGTGGCAGCGTGCGTGTGGGATTTGCGGAAATGTGCGCAGAGCTGGCGCACCTTTCCGAGCTGGTATGACAAGTGGGGGTAGCTTTTCAGAAAGCGCTGAACCACCAAATTAAAGACATGGGCCAGGCATGGCACGTGCGTGAGGCTGCCGAGCTGCAGAGCCGCCACCAGGTTACGGCCGTTGTCACACACGGCCATGCCCGGTTGGAGGCTCAGCGGCGCAAGCCAGCGGTCGGTCTGCTCTGTCAGACCCTGCAGCAGTTCGTGGGCCGTGTGCCTCTTCTCTCCTAAGCTGAGTAGTTTCAGCACGGCCTGCTGACGCTTGCCCACCGCTGTGCTGCCACGCTGCGTGACACCGACTGCTGGTGACGTGCTGCTGCTGACACATCTTGATTGCGAGACAGAGGTTGCGTAGGAGGAGGAGGAGGGTGGTTTAGTGGAGGAAGCATACACCCCCGCAGATACCACCACCGAGCTGGGGCACGCAATTCGGGGGGTGGGTAGGACGTGAGCGGTCCCAGGCTCTGACTCTGTCCCAGCCTCCACTAAATTCACCCAATGTGCCGTCAGGGAAATATAGTGGCCCTGCCCGCCTGTGCTTGTCCACGTGTCCGTTGTTAAGTGGACCTTGGCAGTAACCGCGTTGGTGAGGGCGCGTACAATGTTGCGAGAGACGTGGTCGTGCAGGCCTGGGACGGCACATCGGGAAAAGTAGTGGCCACTGGGAACCGAGTAGCGTGGGGCAGCCGCCGCCATCATGCTTTTGAAAGCCTCCGTTTCCACAAGCCTATACGGCAGCATCTCTAGGCTGATCAATTTTGCAATGTGCACGTTTAATGCTTGAGCGTGCGGGTGCGTGGTGTCGTACTTGCGCTCGTGCTCAAACAGTGGTGCTAGCGACGTCTGGACGCTACGCTGAGAGACATTGCTGAATGGGGCCGAGGACAGCGGAGGTGAGGGTGTGGGTGCAGGCCAGGAGACGGTACTGCCTGTGTCCTCAGAGGGGGGTTGGATCTCAGTGGCAGGTTGGGGCACAAGGGGAGAGGCAGTGGTGCAAACCGGAGGCGGTGAACGGGCATCGTCCCACCTTGTGGGGTGCTTGGCCATCATATGCCTGCGCATGCTGGTGGTGGTGCCTCCCCAGCTGATCTTGGCGCGACAAAGGTTGCACACCACTGTTCGTCAGTCGTCAGGCGTCTCTGTGAAAAACTGCCACACCGTAGAGCACCTTGACCACCTGCAGGGTGGCATGGCGCGAGGGGGCGCTTTGGGAACCAGTTGGTGGATTAGTCGGTCTGGCCCTGCCTCTACCCCTGGCCACCGCACTGGCTTGGCCTGTGCCCACACCCTGACTTGGGCCTCCGCGTCCTCACCCGCGTCCACATCCTATAGGCCTACCCCTACCCCTCAGCATGGTGTATTACCAGTAGTGCAGAAACAGAATGCTGTAATTAAATGTGCCGCTTATTGGCCTGTGGTTGGAGGCTGACTTCGTTTACGGAACGCCAGGATATAATTTGGCGCAAGCCTGCTGTAACACTTAGCTGGCTGCGTATAATTTTGTAGAACTACTACACCCAGCACACACGGACCCAGAACACTGAGCACAGTGACAGGCAGGCCAAATAGATTTTTTGCCCAATATTTTTTAGAAAAGGCCCACTGCGTATATTCAATCAATAATATATGTCTTCTGTCCCTGCCTCCACAATTCTGTCCCTGGAGTGTGTCACAGAACTGCAGAGTGTTGCACTGTTATTAACTGCAACAGAGCGGTGATTTCAGAGCCAGGAAATAATTTGGCGCAAGCCTGCTGTAACACTTAGCTGGCTGCGTATGGTTTTGTAGAACTACTACACCCAGCACACACAGACCCAGAACACTGAGCACAGTGACAGGCAGGCCAAATACATTTTTTTTCAATATTTTTTAGAAAAGGCCCACTGCCTATATTCAATCAATAATATATGTCTTCTGTCCCTGCCTCCACACTTCTGTCCGTGGAGTATTACTGCAGGGCGCAATGCTCTGCACGGCCGATATACCAAAAAAAAATAAAATGTGCAACACTGCAAAAAGCAGCCTCCACACTACTGCACACGGATAGATGTGGCCCTAAGAAGGACCGTTGGGGTTCTTGAAGCCTACACTAACTCCTAACACTCTCCCTACAGCAGCTCCAACACGATAGCACTGTCCCTCAGCTATGTCACAACGCATCTGAGGCGAGCCGCGGGAGGGGCCGATTTTTATACTCGGGTGACACCTGATCTTGCCAGTGTCGGGGATTAGCCTGCTCAAACAGACTGGTCAGTGATGTTGTCCATTTCCAAATTGACCTAGGTAGGAGCGCTCCTGAGAGACCATGCATAGACCTATACACACAGTATATGGTTTGAAGCAATGAGCTCTGTTTATTTTTTGCATTGTCTTGGCTTTTATAGCCAGTCGCTCTTGCAGGATACGACTTGTGGTTAAACAGGGAAAAACTTGTGATTTCACATTTGACAAAAACTTATGACTTAACATATGACTTAGACTTGTTATTCCACATATTACTTAGACAAGCATATTCTTTTTAGAAACTGATGACTCTCTGTGGTTAAGCCATTTCTTGACAGAATAAGGGACATCTGCTCTGGTGAACTTCCTGATTCCACTCAGGTCAGACGTAGAGCTCAAAAGACAGGAAACCACAGGTTTGTCATGAGTTCTGTTACACATAAAATATTGCAGCAGTATTCAGCCTTATTGATTCAAATGGATTACTAAGCAACATATATTAATTCTTTTAGCCCCTATCACCAGCCACTCACTGCAGGGGGGTGGTATAGGGCTTGAACGTCGCAGGGGGAAGTTGTAATGCCTGCCCTGTCTTTCAATTGGCCAGAAAAGCGCGCTAACGTCTCAGAGATGAAAGTGAAAGTAACCCGAACATCGCGTGGTGCTCGTTACGAGTAACGAGCATCTCGAACACGCTAATACTCGAACGAGTATCAAGCTCGGACGAGTATGTTCGCTCATCTCTAATAGGAAACTGATCAGATTTGGAAGAGAGAGTATTCAAAAAGATGTAAAAAAAAGCTTGAACAGTGCATGGTGACTAACTGGAATTTAACAAGGAGAAATGCAAAGTCCTGCATCTGGGCAAGAAAAACGAAAAAAGCACATACAGAATGTGAGGGATTAGGCTAAGCAGCACATGTGAAAAAGACTTGGGTATACTAATAGATCATAGACTGAACATGAGTCAACAATGTATTGCAACAGCCAAAAAGGGCAAAACACAATTCTGGGATATATTAAAAGAAGCATAGAGTCTAGATCACGTGATGTAATTATCCCCCTCTACTCTTCCTTAGTCAGACCTCATCTGGAATACTGTGTCCAGTACCCCACTTTAAAAAAGACATAGACAAACTGGAGCAAGTTCAGAGAAGAGTTACCAAGATGGTGAGCGGTCTGCAAAATCATGTCCTATGAGGAACGGTTAATGGATCTGGGAATGTTTCGCTTGCAGAAGAGAAGGCTGAGAGGAGACTTAATAGCTGTCTACAAATATCTGAAGGGCTGTCACAGTGCAGAGGGATCAGCCCTATGCTCATTTGCACAAGGAAAGACTAGAAGTAGAAATGAGCGAGCGTACTCGGTAAGGACTGATACTCGAGCGAGTATTATCCTTACTAGAGATGAGCGAGCATACTCGTCCGAGCTTGATGCTCGTTCGAGTATTAGGGTGCTTGAGATGCTCGTTACTCGAGACGAGGACCACGCGGTACTCATCTCGATTACACGAGCACTGACCATTGAATTCAATGGAGTCGGCAATACAGCCGGCTCCATTGAAAGCAATGGGCTGCCAGCGATCTCAGGATGAATTTTCAGGAAGGGCTTAAAAATATAAGCCCTTCCCTGAAAATCATCCAAAACTGTGTAAAATTTAAAAAAAAATATATACTCTCCTTGTCCCGGCAGACTGAGTTCAGCCGCGGCCGGCCGGCAGTTCTCCTGAACTGCTGTGAGTAGTATTCAGCAGCCGGGGATTTAAAATCCCCGCCTGCTGAATGAGCTGCCTCTGATTGGTCACAGCCTCACCAATCATTCAGCTGAGAGCTGCCCCTGATTGGTCCCTGCGCTGAATGGGTGAGTGAGAGCTGCCTCTGATTGGTGAGGCTGTGACCAATCAGAGGCAGCTCATTCAGCAGGCGGGGATTTTAAATCCCCGGCTGCTGAATACTTCTCACAGCAGTTCAGGAGAACTGCCAGCCGGCCGCGGCTGAACTCTGTCTGCCGGGACAAGGTGAGTATATATATTTTTTTTATTTTTACACAGTTTTGGATGATTTTCAGGGAAGGGCTTATATTTTTAAGCCCTTCCCAAAAATTCATCCCGGGCTCGCTGGCAGCCCATTGCTTTCAATGGAGCCGGCTGTATTGGCGGCTCCATTGAATTCAATGGGCTAACATCGTTCTTCTCTGCCACAGCTGTTACAGCTGTGGCAGAGGAGAACGACCTTTATGCGGACAGTGCGGGGGGAGGGTGGTCTCACTCTTGCCAGTATTGTGGCTTAATAGTGAGACCTTGGAGCCCGAAATGCAGCCCTGCATGTTGCTCCTCGCCTGTCCTATCAATTTCTGTGTTTTTTACATGACTTTGGTGATTTGCTAAGATTAGCGGAGCACCAGTCATATATAAAAATGCTCGAGTCGCCCATTGACTTCAATGGGGTTCGTTACTCGAAACGAACTCTCGAGCATCACTGAAAGTTCGGCTCGAGTAACGAGCACTCGAGCATTTTGGTGCTCGCTTATCTCTAGTTCTTACCAAGGACCTGCCTGGTCGCCCGCAAAGATTCGGGTGTCGGCGGGGGTGAGTGCTATGTTGCAGGAGTGAGCAGGAAGGAACGGGGGGGAGAGAGAGATCTCCCCCCGCCGCCCCCCCCCCCCGCCGGCACCCAAATTTTTTCAGGCGAGCAGGCAGGTACTTGGTAAGGACGATACTTGCTCGAGTATCTGTCCTCACAGAGTACGCTCGCTCATCTTTAACTAGAAGCAATGGGATGAAACTGAAAGGGAGGAGACACAGATTAGATAGCAGACAGTAAGGGTGATCAATGAGTGGAACAGGTTACCAGGGGAGCTGGTGAGTTCTCCTTCAATGGAAGCTTCAGAGGCCGAACAGACATCTATCTGGGATGATTTAGTAAATCCTGCACTGAGCAGGGGGTTGGACCCAATGATTCTAGAGGTCCCTTCCAACTCTACCATTCTATGATTCTATGAACATGCTTTGTGGGCGGAAAAAGTACAGTAAGATATGTCAATGCGCATTCAAAAAAAGCATTGTTTATTCCAAAAATACGCTGCGTTCAGGCAAGTGCAAATACGCATACACTGGTGGGAAGGCGGCTTAAATAAAATAGCAGTCCACATAATAGGTGATAAGTCTTATTGGGGAAGGGTCTCACTGCTAAGCACTTGCACTCAGCTCCTGTACCTCCAGCAGTTCCAGTGAAAATGAAGACAATGCACTGTGCATGTTCGACTGCTGCTCCATTCAATCTCCTCCTTACTGCACTGAACGCAAAGGGGACGCAAAACCCAATTCTCAGGTACAGTTGGGTATTAACAGGGGTCAGACTTTTATCACCTATGCTGCAGATAGGTGATAAGTGTTGATCTTGCGACAGCCCCTTTAGGATGAGTTTACACATATTTGGTTTGTTGCAGATTATCATCATGGATCTGAAGCAGATTTCACCTATTATATCGAAAGTGTAAAGGCCCCTTTACACGCAATGATTAACACTAGAGATGAGCAAGCACACTCGTCCGAGCTTGATGCTCGTTCGAGTATTAGGGTACTCGAGATGCTCGTTACTCGAGACGAGCACCACGCGGTACTCGAGTCACTTCCATTTCCTTCCCCGCATGTTTAGCGCCATTTTCTAGCCAATAGACATGCAGGGAAGGCATTACCACTTTCTCCTGTGACGTGCCAGCCCTATCCCACCACCCTGCAGTGAGTGGCTGGTGAGATCAAGTGACCGCCGAGCACTTAAAGCGGTCCCACCCACGGCTCGCCTCAGACACATGCTGGCAGAGATTAGGGAAAGTGCTGCTGTTATTCAGGGATAGTGTTAGTGTAGGATCCTGTCCTCAAGAGCCCCAACGGTACTTCTTAGGGCTACATCTGACCGTGTGCACTACTGTTGTCGCTGGCTGGGAGCAGTTTTGCACAAACCTTTTTTTTTCCCATCTTGGACTGTGCAGGCCATTACAGCTATAGCGTTCTCAGTCTGCAGTCTATTATACAGAGTATAGGGAAAGTGCTGCTGCTGATATAGGGAAAGTGTTAGCAGAGGTGCTGTCTTCAAGAACCCCAACGGTCCTTTTTAGGGCTACATCTGACCGTGTGCATTTTACTTGGTGGCTGCTGGGAGTTGTAGTGCTCCTATTATTGTATTACGCAGCTAGGCCTGTTTGCAGCCTTTCGTCATATTTTTATCTGGGTGGATTGTGTAGTAAAATACCACTCTCACCGTGAAAGTGCCTGCACATAATTCCTAGCCTGCAGCTGCGAACATACTTATTTATACCGTTCTTTGTGGAGTAAATGAGACGCAGAGCGTTAGGCCACAGGCATTTCTAGAGGCAAAGCTGTTCTATACACTATACAGCCTGTATCGTCTGTGCAAAAAAACACAATCTCCTTCTTAGGGCTACATCTCACTGTGTGCATTTTACTTGGTGGCTGCAGGGAGTTGTAGTGCTCCCATTATTGTATTATGCAGCTAGGCCTGTTTGCAGCCTTTCGTCATATTTTTATCTGGGTGGATTGTGCAGTAAAATACCACTCTCACCGTGAAAGTGCACGCACATAATTCCTAGCCTGCAGCTGCCAACAAACTTATTTATACCGTTCTGTGTCTGCAGTGAATTAGACAGCGGTCTCACCGCTAAACAGTACCGTAATATTACAGGGGCCACTGCGAAGTATTTCAGTTCAGCCGCTGTGCAGAGCGTCTCACAATACCCTTTCCTTGGTGGGGTTGAGATTGCCGCAGTTACCAGCACTATCCACTGGCTTTAGAGTCTTCTCCCCCTCCACACAGCCTCAATAATCTATAAGTCTCTGCCAGCAGTAAATTACCCCTAGGTATCAGCGCAAGACAGCGGGTTACTTTTTTCTAGTCACAGCATAGAGCCTCCGCTATCTACAAGTCTCTGTGTGCGATGAATTGAGGCCCAGTTGTCAGTGCTGTACAGTGGGGTAATTTATTTGGCCCCTGCTCTATTCGTAATCCGCCATGATGAGAAGTAGGGGTAAGGGTCGAGGACATGGACGTGGACGCGGACGTCCAAGTGAGGGTGTGGGCACAGGCCGAGTTCCTGGTCCAGGTGAATCACAGCTGGCTGCTGCGGGATTAGGAGAGAGGCAAGTTTCTGGGGTCCCCAGCTTCATATCACAATTTATGGGTCCACATGGTAGACCTTTATTACAAACAGAGCAGTGTGAGCAGGTCCTGTCGTGGATGCCAGAAAATGCATCCAGCAATGTATCGACCACCCAGTCTTCTACGCAGTCCACTACTCCCAGCTTAGGGACTGCAACTCTGAATCCTCTGGCTGATGCTCCTTCTTCCTTCCAGCCTCCTCATTCCATGAAAATGACATATTCTGATGAGCAGGCAGACTCCCAGGAACTGTTCTCGGGTCCCTGCCATGAGTGGGAAAAATGGTTCCTCTCTCACCTGAGGAGTTTGTCGTGACCGATGCCCAACCTTTGGAAAGTTCCCAGAGTCCGGGTTTTGAGGCTTGGGACTTCCGGCAACTGTCTCAAGAGCTTTTTGTGGGTGAGGAGAATGATGATGATGAGACACAGTTGTCTATCAGTGAGTTAGTAGTAAGGGCAGTAAGTTCGAGGGAGGAGCGCACAGAGGATTCGGAGGAAGAGCAGCTGGACGATGAGTTGACTGACCCCACCTGGTTTGCTAAGCCTACTGAGGACAGGGCTTCAGAGGGGGAGGCAAGTGAAGCAGCAGGGCAGGTTGGAAGAGGCAGTGGAGTGGCCAGGGGTAGAGTCAGGGCCAGAGCGAAGAATGCTCCAACTGTTTCCCAAAGCAACCCCTCGCACCAAGCCTCCGTGCAGAGGGCTAGGTGTTCAAAGGTGTGGATGTTTTTCAGTGAGAGCGCAAACGACCGACGAACAGTGGTGTGCAACCTGTGTCACACCAAGATCAGCCGGGGAGCCACCACTACCAGCCTCACCACCACCAGCATGCGCAGGCATATGATGGCCAAGCACCCCACCAGGTGGGACGAAGGCCGTTCACCGCCTCCGGGTCACACCACTGCCTCTTCTCCTGTGTGCCAACCTGCCACTCAGATCCAACCCCCCTCTCAGGACACAGGCACGAGCACCTCCCGGCCTGCACCCACACTCTCACCTCCACTGTCCTCGACCCCATCCAGCAATGTCTCTCAGCGCAGCATCCAGCTGTCGCTAGCACAAGCGTTGGAGCGAAAGCGCAAATACGCCGCCACGCTTCCGCACGCTTAAGCTTTAAACGTGCACATTGCCAAATGAATCAGCCTGGAGATGCTGCTGTGCAGGCTTGTGGAAACGGAGGCTTTTAAAAACATGATGGCGGCGGCGGTCCTGCGCTACTCGGACCCCAGTCGCCACTATTTTTCCCGGTGTGCCGTCCCAGCCCTACATCAGCACATCTCCCACAACATAAATCGTGCCCTCACCAACGCGGTTACTGGGAATATAATAATAATAATCTTTATTTGTATAACACCAACTTATTCAGCAGCGCTTTCAGGCATGGATAAATGCAAAACAGTACAACAATTACAATATGAGATACATTGGGTTAGACACAAATGGGTTGGGGGTGGTACAGGAGGTGCAGGGGGTGGGGAACACAGGCAATAGGAAATTTAATGTACAGATCATTTATTCGAAAGCAAACAGGGTGGAGCACCACGGGGAGGGGCGAGGAACTAGTTCAGGAGAGTTGGTATGTTTCCCTGAAGAGGTGAGTTTTTAAGGCACGTCTGAAATTTCGTGCATCGGGAATTGTCCAGATGCCTTGGGGTTGAGCATTCCAGAGGATGGGTGCTGCTCTGGTGAAGTCCTGTAGGCGAGCATGTGAGGTTGGTATTACAGGGGTGTTTAGTCTGAGTGTGTTAGCCGATCGGAGTGAGCAGGCTGGGTGGTGTACTGACAGTAGGGAAGCGATGTATGGTGGTGCAGCGCCATGCAGAGCTTTGTGAGTGAGGTAGAGGAGTTTAAATTTAGTTCAGCAGTGGATGGGCAGCCAATGCAGCGACTGGCATAATGCAGAGGCATTTGAATAATGACTGGATAGAAAAATGAACCTAGCTGCTGCATTTAGTATGGATTGGAGTGGAGCGAGTCTAGTGCTGGGGAGGCCGATGAGTAGCGAGTTGCAGTAGTCAAGCTGGGAGTGGATGAGTGCAACCACGAGTGTCTTTAGCGTGTCCGTGGTTAGGAATGGACGTATTTTAACAATATTTTAGAGGTGCATGTGGCATGTTTGGGCCAGAGATTGGATATGGGGGGTAAAGGAGAGGTCAGAGTCCAGTGTGACCCCAAGGCATCGGGCATGCCGCCTGGGAGTTATGATGGTGCCAGACACTGGAATGGAGATGTTGAGGTGAGGTTGGTTAGAAGGTGGAAAGACAAGGAGGTCAGTTTTAGAGAGGTTTATTTAGTTTGAGAAAAAGGGAGGACACTTAACCACGGACACGTGGACAGGTACTGGCGGGCAAGGCCACTATATCTCCCTGACGGCACATAGGATAAATTTGGTGGAGGCTGGGACCGAGTCAGAGCCTGGGACTGCTCACGTCCTACCCACACCCAGAATAGCGGGTCCTACCTCGGTGCTGGTATCTGCGGAGGTTTATGCCACCTCCATTAAACTCTCCCCTCCTCCTCCTACGCAACCTCTACCTCTCAATTAAGAAGTGTGAGCAACACGTCGCCCGCATTCGGTGCGGCGTAGCAGCACAGCGGTGGGCAAGCGTCAGCAGGCCGTGCTGAAACTACTCAGCTTAGGTGACAAAAGGCACACGGCCCCTGAACTGTTGCAGAGTCTGACAGAGCAGACCAACCTCTGGCTTTCGCCGCTGAGCCTCCAACCGGGCATGGTCGTGTGTGACAACGGCCGTAACCTGGTGGCGGCTCTGCAGCTCTGCAGCCTCAAACACGTGCCATGCCTTGCCCACGTCTTCAATCTGGTGGTTCAGCGGTTTCTTAAAAACTACCCTCACTTGTCTGACCTGCTCGGCAAGGTGCGCCACGTCTGTGCACATTTCCGCAAATCCATCACGGATGCTGCCACCCTGAGGACCCTGCAACATCGGTTTAATCTGCCAGAGCAGCGACTGCTGTGCGACGTGCCCACACAATGGAATTCTACGCTGCACATGTTGGCTAGGTTCTATGAGCAGCATAGAGCAATAGTGGAATACCAACTCCAACATGGGCAGCGTAGTGGGAGTCAGCCTCCTCAATTCTTTTCAGAAGAGTGGGCCTGGTTGGCAGATATCTGACAGGTCCTCAGAAACTTTGAGGAGTCTACCTAGATGGTGAGCGGCGATGCTGCAATCATTAGCGTTACCATCCCGCTGCTATGCCTGCTGAGAAGTTCGCTGCAAAGCATAAAGGCTGACGCTTTGCGTTTGGAACAGGAGACGGGGGATGACAGTATGTCGCTTGATAGCCAGACCACCCTCATGTCTAAATCTCAGTGCGTTTTGGAAGAGGAGGGGAAGGAGCAGGAGGAGGAGGGGGAAAAGACAGCTGGGCACACTGCAGAGGGTACCCATGCTGCTTGCCTCTCATCTGTTCAGCATGTATGGGCTGTGGGGGAGAAGGAGGATCCTGAAAGTCATCTTCTTAGTGTGGAAAGCCATGTCTTGCATACTGGTACCCTGGCACACATGGCTGACTTCATGTTAGGCTGCCTTTCTCGTGACCCTTGCGTTAGACGCATTCTGGCCAACACGGATTACTGGGTGTACACCCTTCTCGACCCACGGTATAAGGAGAACCTTTCCACTCTCATTTCCGAAGAGGAAAGGGGTACGAGAGTGATGCAATACCACAGGGCCCTGGTAGAAAAAGTGATGCTAAACTTCCCATCTGACAGCGCTAGCGGCAGAAGGCGCAGTTCCGAGGGCCACGTTGCAGGGAACGTGCAGAGATCAGGCAGCATGTACAGCGCAGGCAAGGGAACACTCTACAAGGCCTTTGCTAGCTTTATGGCTCCCCAGCAAGACTGTGTCACCACTCCCCAGTCAAGGCTGAGTTGGAGGGAGCAGTGTAAAAAGATGGTGAGGAAGTACATAGCCGATCGTACCATCGTCCTCCGTGATGCCTCTGCTCCATACAACTATTGGGTGTCAAAGCTGTACACGTGGCACGAACTTGCACTGTACGCCCTGGAGGTGCTGGCTTGCCCTGCCACTAGCGTCTTGTCAGAGAGGGTGTTTAGTGCAGCTGGGGGAATCATCACGGATAAGTGTACCCGCCTGTCAACTGCCAGTGCCGACATGCTGACACTCATAAAGATGAACAAAGCCTGGATTTCCCCTGACTTCTTTTCTCCACTGGCGGAGAGCAGCGGAACCTAAAGATTCTTTTCATTGCAACCGGAGAAATAAGCATTCTCTATCACCGGAAAAAAAGGGGGAATTAGCTTTGTCAATCACTCTCGGATATTAGTCCTCCTCCTCCTCCTGAAACATCATGTCATCACGCTGAACTGCCAATTTTTCTGTGGCCCAAAAGGCTCTGCTTACAAAGTTTTTACAATTTTTCAGTATTGATACTTTAACAGAAACAAATTTTTTTTCACAGGGCTGCCTCCAGGCTCTGTTGCAAATTAGCCAACAGCGATCTGTATCTTTAAAAAATATTTCTGGGTTTCACCTGCCTTCTCGGTTGAGAAATTTTTCAGGGGTACACTTGTACTCTAGGTACATTAATTTTTCTGGCCCTCGCCTATACTGTTATCTAACTAATTTTTCAGGACTTCGCCTACACTAATGGTACACCAATGTTTCAGGGGTTCGCCTATACTCTTGGTTTAGAATTGTTACTGGGGTCTGCCTATACTTCTGCTACAGAAATGTTACTGGGGTGTGCCTATACTTCTACTACAGAAATGTTACAGGGGTCTGCCTATACTTTTACAACAGAAATGTTACTGGGGTCTGCCTATACTTCTGCTACAGAAATGTTACTCGGGTCTGCCTATACTTCTGCCATATACATTTTACAGGGGTCTGCCTATACTTCTGCCACATAAATGTTACAGTGGTCTGCCTATACTTCTGCCACATAAATGTTACAGGGGTCTGCCTATACTTGTGCTACAGAAATGTTACAGGGGTCTGCCTATACTTATGCTACATAAATGTTACAGGGGCCTGCCTATACTTCTGCTACAGAATTGTTACTGGGGTCTGCCTATACTTCTGCTACATAAATGTTACAGGGGTCTGCCTATACTTCTGCTACAGAAATGTTACAGGGGTCTGTCTATATTTTTACAACAGAAATGTTACTGGGGTCTGACTATACTTCTGCTACAGAAATGTTACTGGGGTCTGCCTATACTTCTGCCATATACATTTTACAGGGGTCTGCCTATACTTCTGCTACAGAAATGTTAAAGGGATCTGCCTATACTTCTGCCACATAAATGTTACTGGGGTCTGCCTATACTTGTACTACAGAAATGTTACAGGGGTCTGCCTATACTTATGCTACATAAATGTTACAGGGGCCTGCCTATACTTCTGCTACAGAATTGTTACTGGGGTCTGCCTATACTTCTGCTACATAAATGTTACAGGGGTCTGCCTATACTTCTGCTACAGAAATGTTACAGGGGTCTGTCTATATTTTTACAACAGAAATGTTACTGGGGTCTGACTATACTTCTGCTACAGAAATGTTACTGGGGTCTGCCTATACTTCTGCCATATACATTTTACAGGGGTCTGCCTATACTTCTGCTACAGAAATGTTAAAGGGATCTGCCTATACTTCTGCCACATAAATGTTACTGGGGTCTGCCTATACTTGTACTACAGAAATGTTACAGGGGTCTGCCTATACTTCTGCTACATAAATGTTACTGGGGCCTGCCTATACTTCTGCTACAGAATTGTTACTGGGGTCTGCCTATCCTTCTGCTACAGAAATGTTACAGGGGTCTGCCTATACTTTTACAACAGAAATGTTACTGGGGTCTGCCTATACTTCTGCTACAGAAATGTTACAGGGGTCTGTCTATACTTTTACAACAGAAATGTTACTGGGGTCTGACTATACTTCTTGCACAAAAATGTTACAGGGGTCTGCCTATACTTCTGCTACTGAAATGTTACAGGGGTCTGTCTATACTTCTACTACAGAAATGTTACAGGGGTCTGCCTATACTTCTGCTGTATAAATGTTACAGGGGTCTGCCTATATTTGTGCTACAGAAATGTTACAGGGGTCTGCCTATACTTCTGCTACATAAATGTTACACAGGTCTGCCTATACTTCTGCTACAGAATTGTTACTGGGGTCTGCCTATACTTCTGCCACATAAATGTTACAGGGGTCTGCCTATACTTCTGCTACAGAAATGTTACAGGGGTCTGCCTATACTTCTACTACAGAAATGTTACAGGGGTCGGCCTATACTTTTACAACAGAAGTGTTACAGGGGTCTGACTATACTTCTGCTACAGAAATGATACTGGGGTCTGCCTATACTTCTGCCACATAAATGTTACAGGGGTCTGCCTATACTTCTGCTACAGAAATGTTACAGGGGTCTGTCTATACTTCTACTACAGAAATGTTACAGGGGTCTGCCTATACTTCTGCTGTATAAATGTTACAGGGGTCTGCCTATATTTGTGCTACAGAAATGTTACAGGGGTCTGCCTATACTTCTGCAACATAAATGTTACACAGGTCTGCCTATACTTCTGCTACAGAATTGTTACTGGGGTCTGCCTATACTTCTGCCACATAAATGTTACAGGGGTCTGCCTATACTTCTGCTACAGAAATGTTACAGGGGTCTGCCTATACTTCTACTACAGAAATGTTACAGGGGTCGGCCTATACTTTTACAACAGAAGTGTTACTGGGGTCTGACTATATTTCTGCTACAGAAATGATACTGGGGTCTGCCTATACTTCTGCCACATAAATGTTACAGGGGTGTGCCCATACTTCTGCTACAGAAATGTTACAAGGGTCTGCCTATACTTCTACTACAGAACTGTTACAGGGGTCTGCCTGTACTTCTGCTGCATAAATGTTACAGGGGTCTGCCTGTACTTCTGCTACAGAATTGTTACAGGGGTCTGTCTATACTATGGGTGCTACAGAAATGTTACAGGGGTCTGCCTATACTTCTGCTGCAGAATTGTTCCTGGGGTCTGCCTATACCTCTGCCACATAAATGTTACTGGGGTCTGCCTATACTTCAGCTACAGAAATGTTACTGCTGTCTGTCTATACTGTAACTACAGAAATGTTACTGGGGTCTGCCTATACTTCTGCTAGAGAAATGTTACAGGGGTCTGCCTATACCTTTTGCTACTGAAATGTTACTGGGGTGTGCCTATACTTCTACTACAGAAATGTTACTGGGGTGTGCCTATACGTCTACTACAGAAATGTTACTGGGGTCTGCCTATACTTCTACTACAGAAATGTTACTGGGGTCTGCCTATACTTCTGCTACGGAAATGTTACTGGGGTCTGCTTATACCTTTGCTACAGGAATGTTACAGGGGTCTGTCTATACTATGGATGCACAAAGTCTTCCCATCGCGGTGTTTTACCTATCTGGCACAAATACTGACTAGGGCACGAATTGTATTTTCTCTCGTGTTACCACAGTTTTCTGTGGCACTGGTTTGGGCCAAACAAGAGGAGCGATACTGCACTAATGAGACGTTCACAGCTGCACTAGCATCAGAGTCCGCTTCATGCCCGCGATTGCTTAGGGTTTGTGCAGAGGCCTATGTCCTCGACGCAGTGAAAGTCTGCCATGTTTGGGCACTCTGATTTCTTCACGGTTCATGTCTTGGGGTTCCTTGGACTCACCTATGTTGTGGGTGCACACAGACTTCCCATCGCGGTGTTTTACCTGTCTGGCACAAAGACACTGACTGACTTGGGTAGGGTGCAGAGAGCAGATGGCTTTCTCCTTGCGTTGTCGATGAAGTATCCGGCACCCAAACAAAATGATTAGTGTGTGGACACATGGATTCCCCATTGCTAAGTCACTCGCAGCACCTTGGGCCGCACAAGGTGTTTGCTGGGACCGAGCCTGACCTAGGGCTCACTCACATACTTCCCACACAGAGTATTGCTGCATTGTGGAGATGTGTATAAGTGCTGGGCTGGCACCTAAGTCCCCTTTATGCCCACGTTTGCGGCTCATGACAATTTTGCGACGGAGTTGGCACGGGATTGGAATGATGATCGTATGTCAATTTATGATTGATTCTCAACAGCATTGTGGGCTATCACCCCCCCTTTCAAGGAGGGTCGCTGCCTGGCCCTGCCAACCCTCT